>NW_011888794.1:11634767-11651373 GCF_000151845.1 Pteropus vampyrus
TTATCATACTCCATTTATAACCGCAGGGTGCATATGTTCTGGCTTCCCTAACAGTTGGGGAAGTGTCTTATTCATATGTAACAGGACAGGGTAAGAAATTGTACGAGACTTTTCTTCACACCTTTTCACTCCCTAGATCCAGCTCTCCCAGCTACTGAGAAAAAGTTACTAAATTCACAAAAGCATAATTGAAAGAAATTCATTTCTTTGTGAGACCCCAGGGCAGTAAAGGCAAACTGGTATGCGAGCCATTGCCAAAGAGAGAGAGATCATAGTCACTGGGTGCGAGAAAAAGTGACTTATGCAAAGCACATCACTTTCAAAAGTTACTCTACCATTTTTTTTTCCAGAAACCAGGAAGGGACTAGAAGAGAACTGCTGAAGATGTGTAAATCCTTGAAGGGGAGATGTGTTTCCCATGGGAATTCTGCTGTGCAGCTGGGGTTTCCCACTCTGTCTGTACGCTGCCTGAGTGTGGGAGAGAGAACTGTGGACAGGTTGCCTGTGGTCAGAGCAGAGGAGAGAAGGCAGGGCACCCTTGGAGTTACAGGTTTCCAAGAGGTGAGGCTGAGGCAAGAAAGGACAGACATTGGCAGATGAGATAGGAAGCTCTGGCCTTGCCGTGAGCTCATCAGACAACTTCAGTTCAGTGCTGCCAGCTGGATATCGGACGGAAGATGAGACCACAAACGCTTCGGAGAATTGGTTGAGATTCTGTCCTATGTCAACGAATGCATGGCTTATCTTTCGGAAATGAGCCAGGTCTACAATGACGGTCAACAAACGGGGACAGCAACCTCCCTCTCAAGCCAAGGACATTTGTTGACATCAGGAAACAGCCATTAAGAAAAAGAATTACCGAAGTAAGCCTTATTTTTCCTCTTTGCCTCATACCTCATGCCTCAAACACCGACATACCTCAAAGTAAATGGGGGGAGGAATGGCTAGGAGGCACGAGAGAGTGGACCACACTCCCTACTCCAACAGAGAGATGACGCCTTAGTCTAGCCTATGTGAGATGAGAGGCTGAGTCTAAAGTAGGACTGACATTTTTAAGTGGGCACAGTAAGTTTTAGTGATGAGATGCCTAAAAAACCAAAAGTACCTGAAAATGTGTAAAGTCAGAGATAAGCGATCCTGTTACCCAGGGAAAATATTATTTTGTAAGTATGTTACATATATCAACAACTATCTGAGACCTCACTTAAACCTACTACATCAATATTTATCCCCACCATCTACAATGTTCTTTTCACAAAACGAGTCTTTTTTTAATTAATTACTTAGAATAAAATATAGCTCAGAGACTAAGAACCAACTAGATCAACTCTCTCAGCTGTAACGACAGAATAACAAATGGAACTAATGACTGTGATTAAGTGTTCTACACCCAGGTAGTGCTAAAATAACTGATTTACGGGGCTAACCTGTACCTGAATCTGCTGCAACTACTGAGTCTCGGGAAGGGAGAAATAGGTATACATGTGCATCAATCATACTTATAGATGTAGAAACGGCTACAGAAGACAAATTGACAATTTGCAAAAAGGTTAGTATGGCCTCCTCCTTGGGAGATGTTATGTGCTGGAGAAAGAGGAATTGAAAGATAATCTTGCAACAGAAACAGCAACTAGTCCATTCACCCCTTCTCTTATAAGGATGCATCGTTAGCTTCATATTTGAATATATGTATGTGTTTGTGTATTGAAGATATTTTGTGAGCTTTTTAACAAATTATTTTCCCAACACACGTGTTTATTGTATTGAAAGGCAACAAACATTTATGAATCTTAAATGAATTGAGATGAAAAGGGCATTTCAATCCCTCTTTTTTTTTCAATACATTTTTATTGGCTCACCTGGTGAAACAATAAATCTTTGAAGTCGAATCACTTAATTCTGAATGTGTCGATTAAAAACTGCCATACTTGTAAGCCCTGCTTGAGTTTGTTCTTCTTCTATGAAATAAAAATATTAATGCTGTTCTATTTCACCAGGGTGCTGTGAGAAATAACTAGTAAAAATGACTGTAGCATATCTTTCTTAAAATAGAAGTGCTATGTAAATGCTAAACAGGACCAAAGATGAGAAACGCACAACTAGGGGTATCTTCATAAGAAAGAATAATACATTTGAATAAGTAAATGGCACACACCCCACACAGAAATCAGGGGACCCTTAGTGTTTAGGCAGCTTTTAATGATTTTCAAAGGAAACTTTTCTGGGGGCAAGAGATTAATACTGACTTCTTTCAGAAGATAGTTCTAAGTAAAAAAGATTTCATCTCTTTCTGACTCCTAATCACGGGCTGGTGGTCACCAGAAAAAAACTCAGAATAACTGAATTTGATTCTGACCTCTAACTATCATATAAATCAAACCGTTCGATGAGTAATCACTCTCTCTACCACCTGAAAGATTACCAGATTCCGCTCAGGATCTATGTAGAAAGCAAAATGGAATTACCCAGGTTAAAAAACTAGATTTGACTGAGTCAAAAGCAAACTGGTTTTATTTAATGATTCATAAATTGGGCAGGATCCCATCTAGCAAGCAGAAAGGAGCTCCAAAGAGCTGCAGGGGAAAAAAAAAAAAAAAGATTTTTAAAGGCAGAGAGGGTGGGACAAGAAAGTCATAAAGAAATGAAAAATAATAATGGTTATTTCAAGTAAGGTCTGCTTCCATGGGGGACAAAAGGATCTGTTAGGCTGATTACCTCACTGGTACTGACCAGTTACGATTATATTCCTACGAGAGGCTGACGCTACACTTAGATTTGATATTGGTTTGCAGACACAAGGCTTAGCACAAGAGACTCCATTTTGGGCCTGTTATTTCTTTTTAACCCCCACTATCCCCACAAAAGTCAGTTATGTGTAAAAATTATTAGTGTTTTTACATGTCAGAGATGATCTCTGTTTCAACAGCCTACTAAGTTAGCTCCCTTAACTACCTCCTCATTTTTAAATTCCATCTTGGAAAAACATAACTTCTCTATAATCCAGTTAGTAGCAGCATTACTCTTACTTAAGAGACTTCGTAGTCAGACCAAATCCATGCCACAAGAGAGGAGCCTCTCCATGCTGACTGCTGACACAATGACCTTCACATGCTCATGTGCTAAGGGAAGGTGACCGGTCAGGAGTAACCATGCCATTCATGCAGCATATTCCACAGGTTCGACTTTGTCCCTAGTCATTAATAACATCACTCACCACAGGTAGGCATTTCACAGTCATTACGAGAAGCCGATGAAGAACTGAGCTTCTCTGTTCTGGAGAGAGAAATTAGGAAGGAATGCCCTTCACCGCTTAGCACTCTGTCCCTCAAAACATCCTCCGAAGAAATCTCACAAGTACTTCTGATGCCACTGCAAAATTGAGTTCAGTATTGCTGTATTTACCTGTGTTTTTTGTCTGAGTATTTCAAGATTTCAAAATGACTTCACAAACTTCTACTTTCTCTTTTATTGCTACTTTGATATAAGGGTGTGTGTGTGTGTGTGTGTGTGTGTGTGTGTGTGTGTGTGTGTGTGTGTTTAACAGGAAAGTTTTCTTCAAAAAATCTTTACTAGGAATGGCCAGCCTGTTTAAAAATAGCTTCACTGACAGTTTCACTCCTTTTCACAATTGAACTTAAGCTATATCTTCTTTTCACTTTTAAGGCCCCAAAATAATTGGAAGAATATTTTTATTATACCATCCGTCTAGAAAAGAAAGGCTGGAGTACTATGAGAAGGGCGATTCTTTTCTGTGGTATTTTCGGCTGTGTCTCAGGGTGAAATGTTTGATACGTCGCATGAAAGATGGCCCTTGTTAGATTCCCAGCCCATTTGCACAGGCACCAGAAGAGATCAAAGGGGAGAGATCAGCATCCGATTAGTAACCTATAAAATGTCTGTCTTTTCACTTTTGGTTTTAACTAATTCTCCCAACAGCATTTTTTTCCTTTTTCTAACATTCTTTAGTCTTTTTCCCCCTCTTCCTCTTTTATTCTTTACTGCTCCTTTACACTGAGTTTCTTAGTAGTCTAACCACATACCCAGGACCATTCACCACTTCATAATAGCGATAGCCCATACTTAGGCAGGATGGCTCCCTCAGGACTCTAGAACTTCATAGATGCCATCCTATTAAATGTGACAACTTGCCTGATGGACAGGCACACAGTACTCTCAATTCTCTTGAATTTTTAGACAGGAAATTTTTAGAAAAGGAACTGAGAAGTTTAAAATTTTGTTCATGCTCATTCTCATCAATAGCTTTGCTGGTTTACTGTGCAAAAGTATGGCATCATAAGCAAACTCAAGATTTAAACAATATAATCTCATTAGCTATTAATTTGTTATAAAGTATGTCATTCATTTGGACAGAATTTCATGATACTTTGTTTGGTATTAATTAAAAGCATTGGTTTCTCTCCATTAATCTTATATAAAACAAAAGAGAACAAGTTTTGTCTAGATCAGTATCTTTTTTGAGTTTTCCAACAAACTCGACATTGTTTGCAGTAGCTCACTACAAAGGATATTAATGTATGTGAGCTGAAATTTAACAGAGTATCAGAAGTTGATGTATTTAACATTTGTACTTAATATCTTTGTCTTAATAATCTGTTTTTTGGCTCTATTAGTGGCTCTGCTCTCTACTTGGTCCAGCACCTTCACAACGGAAAATTAAGTAAAAAAATTAGAGAATGGACTTTGGAGCATCATGGTTTAGTATTGGAATCCAACCCTACCCCTTACTTATTATGCATGATGAGCAAGCTACGTAATCTCTTCGAGCTTTAGTTTCCTCACTGGTAATAAGAGGATAATAAAAAACACTACAACTACAGATGGTTGTGTGGATTAAACATGTGTAAAGGAATTAATATGTGTCAGGTATTGAGTCTGTATTCAATAAACAACAGCAGTAATAGGAAAAGTTATTTTCTTATTCTTTAGTTATTTTGCCTCAGGTCCTAACTTGTCCTTCCCTTCCCCAGTTAACGTTCCACTGTCCGTGCCAACAGCGCACGCATCGACTGTTTATTCTTCTGAATTGCACTGAAATTTACTGGGACTTTATATTATCTTCATGAGCTGAACATTTAGTGTCTTTGATGGGCCTATTAGCTAGTCTGATAATCCTTGTGGACACAGTAGTAAATGAAAAACCAAGTAAGAATTCCAAGCTTCTCTTTTACCCAGTTTGGTAACGAGCATGTATTTTAAGAAAGAAATGCTAAGGCCGTTGAGTTTCTTAGCAGTCTAACCCCACGTGAGCAGTCATGGAACATACAGCTAAAAAGAAACTTGTTTTTGGATCAGTAAAAACCTTTTATTAATGAGAAAATTAAGTCTCAGGGCCTTTTTAGAGTTTATAAATGTGATGTATCAGTCTCAGTCTAGTTAGAAGACAAAAGCCATATACTTTTTAAAATTGAGAATATACATAAAGATCGTTGGCTGGGTACCGAAGAACTGAAGAGTCAAACAGAACAAGTGAGCTGTCACAGAGGGAGCAATTGACAGGGAGCAGCTTCCACTGCTCAGGCAGAGAAGAGACTGGAATTGCTGAATCTTAGAAGCTTCAAGGAAGGATTCTGCAAAGCCGAAACTCAGAGCACTAAAAAGCAAATGCTACTGGGTCTGTGCTGATGTCTCTAAACCCAGAATAGAGACTCTGGGGAACTGTTAGTCAGAGGAGTTGGCTTGTGCTGGCATCTCTGAGGAGGTGTAATGAGGTTGTAATGGCCTTGCAAACGTTGGAAGAAAAACCTTTAAACTGGATCGACCACTACTAACTAGAATGAATTGCCGCCGCCAAAGTGAAGACACACTGCTAGGTTAAAACTGACCAAAGGAGGAACAAGTTTCTTTTTCCCGCTATAATCTTCTATCTCCTTCTAGGCCCTCCCTATTGGCAGAGCATAATAAGGAGCCAACTGGAAAAACAGAAATGTGATTGGCAGTCACAGCCTCAGCATCACAGGTTATGAAGAGTGGGTTAAAGAGGAGATACTTAGTAACTGAAAGAGTAAGACACATCACCGAATCAGGTAGAATAACTCTAATGGTAGATGTTGGAAGTGGCAGATGCAAAGAAGTATAATCTCCGACATCAGTTCAACATTCTGTCTCATCTCCTGCACACGAGGCATCACACGGAATTTTCTACTGCTCTACATCCTGCCTTTCACATTCATGAGCTTCTTTTCTTCCACATAATTCATAACTTAGTTCACACCTTGACTTCCTCTCCTTTGGCCTAGTTCATGTTATGAAAGATTTTAAACCAGACGTTAGTCTCTCACCCATCAAATATTGAAAATTTGCTAAGAGAGTAGATTCTAGGTGCTCTCGCTCTGTGCGCACGCATACACACAAATGATAACTATGTGAGGAGATGAATATGTTAATTAACTTGAGTGCAGGGATCATTTCCATATCCATGTTTATATCAAATCATCAGGTTGTACACATTAAATATATACTGTTTCTTTTCTTTTTTCTTTTTTTTTTTCAATCAAGAGGGAAATTCTGGGAGGCAGAAACAAAAATGAGTCTACACCAAGTTGCAAGAGACTAGCCTTGGAAGCAGACCACCACCCAGATTCATGCTCTGGACACAATCTTCCACACTCAAAGAAATTCTCCATTTGAGATTCTCTCTTCAGCTTTGGCAGTTCACATCCTTCCTCTCTATTCTCTCAAACTGATCATGCCACAGTATCTTTCTCTCTTTGGTTCCTAGGCTCTTGTGTACTTAGTTCAATGGACTGGCATTGCAGATGTTGACCCATTCTCCACCTCCTGACAAAAATTTCCACAGTGAAAGTCTCTGTAACTAGTGGATTTATACCATACTACATACGGTTGCCATTATCCAGCACATTTGGTTAGGTTACATTTCAGTAATAATCTATTACCCTAATCTCTTATCTCTAACCTCAAATGATTCTAATATCTTTCATAGAAAAATAGAAAGGTCGTGGTTAAGAGTGTGGCTTGAGACCTACAACACCTGAGTTCGAATCCTCGCTCTGCTCCTCACCTGCCGTGTACCGCTGTAACAAGTCTCTATGTTTCAATGGACTCATCTATACAATTCCTACCTCTTTAGGTTGCTGTAAGGAATAAATGAGTTAACACACATCGAGTGCCTAGAATGCTGACCAGTGTACAGCAAACGCTTAAGAAACACTAGAGATTATTTCACTGGGACGGGAGTTATCTTCCAAATTCAAGTAGGTGAACATTTTGGCTTTATCATTTACTAGCTATCTGACTTTGTGAAAGTTACTTAATTTTCTTGAATTTAGTTGTTTTCCATGCTTAAAATGTTCTTGGAAATGGGGATAATGTCCAACTTATACCGTGCTTTTTTAGGATTAAATGGCAGTGCATAATGACAGGTTAGTACGTTTGAGCCAAATCTGAGTCTCAGACCACTGGGCAGCATTACACAATGACTATATCTTAGAAGTCTTCTTAGTGCTTTCAACAGACCAAACTTTTGAATGTAACACAAAGTTCCAGTGTTTAGAAAAGTGTCACTGATTGTGTCACAAAAGTGTCACATTATCCAGCCACAAGTTTTAATTTATACACAGTCTAGGAGCATAATGCAAAAGAACATGAACTTGTCTTAACAAACCTATCTGAAGAACCAGGAGTTGTTGAAGGAATTCGAATGAAGGGAAAGAGTAACTAGCTCATGAAAGAAAAAATAAATGGGAGAGATGTTTAGAAGAAAAGATCGGACTGAACAGCAGAGCCTAGAGTGATTAGGGTTGATGCGTAAGGGGTACATTTTACCACTCCAACCAAAGATCTACCCCGGTCTCTTCCTCTTCTTAATCCCAGGTTCTTTTTATTCTGAGAAATAAAGCTTCATAGTGTCAGGGTCATAAGCTCTCTGTTGTGAGAACACCTTCCGAAACGGCCGATCAGAGAGGATGGGAGCACTATCCTCTTGGCCAGAAGGAAGCCCAGGCAGAGGCTTACACAGAAAAAGAGTGAGATATTGGTAATTATATTTACAAAAAGACCTCGTAAAATGGTCTCAAAATTACATATGAAAGCATCTCTAAGATTCTCAGGTATATCAGGGAAGAGAAATCCTGGAAAAATACTCAATTTCCTGAGAAGGTGGGGTCTTTAATTATTACTTCCAAAATTATACATTTGCACTGATCAGCAGTAACTCTGGAAATGTACCGACTGTATATAATAAAATCTTTTACATTTCCTGGCACATAGCAAATGATCAATATCCCTCACTCCAACAAAAAATCATAATAGTTATTAGTTTCTACCCAAAATGGACAATTTCCTGTCTATATTCCTTTACTAACATGGTTTTCTCATTGCTAGAATATCTACACTCAACATCCCACAGATATTTATTATAAGTGTAATTTTCTGGTCAAGGGAAGGCTCACTCTTTGAGACCCACTTGAAATCATCATCCTCTATATGTTCGCTGCTCAAAGTTTGGTTCATATAACAGCAACATCAGCACTACTTTAGAGTTTGTTCAAAATGCAGATTCTAGGTTCTACACTGGATCTACCAAAACAAAATCTGCATTTTACCATGATAGTCTATCTAAGTGATAGTCTCATTAATCTTTGAGAAGCCTGAATTTCTCCCCCAATCTGTGCAATTCTTATAGATTGAGGCAAATTAAGACTTGAGAAGAGCCTATATACTTTTGAAAACTCCAATGCCTGATGCTTTCTGGAGAGGAGATATTTAATTATGCTTGTTAATTGGATTTAGAATATCTGTCTCACCCATGTGAAAAGCTAATCATTTGTAGCTTCATTATAAACTGGATCATTCAAATCTAAAATAAGTGATATTACAGATCAAACGCTGTGATCAGAAAAAACAAAAAACAAAAAAACCCTCAACTTGCCAGTGTTCCCTTCTTCCCTTTCCAATAATAAAATTTCATATGCTTGCCTCATAGAAACACTATCATCACCATATTTTTCTAAAAAGAGAAATCAAAGACTAGTAGACTTTATCCACGTTAATCTTCTTGCCCAGACTAGAGTCAACAAATGATGGATCGTATCACATTTGACATTTCGTTGCAACTTGAATATGAAAATTGTATTTCAAATGGAAATCAGAGGGCACCATTTAACTTGCACAGGGTTTAAAAAATTATTTGTATTTTTAGAGCATTATTTTCTTACTAGCTCAGTTCTGCACACACTTCCTTTTAACTTATACTTATTCTTGATTTGAGGGTATGAGTATTGCCTTAGATGCAAAAACAGGAGTGCAAAACTCATACTACTTGTTATATGAAATCTGTTGACTTTTTCACAGAAATTATCTGTCTTGTAAAGTTCTGATCATTATCAGAATTTCTCCAAGATGGAAGATTCTGAGTTTTTTCCTCTCGAAAGTGGTGAGCTCTCTCTCCTTCTAACTCAAAAATCATTTCAATAAACGTCTTTCAGTGTATTGTTCTGAGAAACAAAAAGGGGATTTGTCTGACAAATAGTTCACCTGTAGCATTCCACTGTTTGTATGAGATCTTGGAATCTGGTGTTGTTTATAACACAAAAAAGCTTTACAGGTAAAAAGATTTGTTAGGTTTCCCTTGACACTATGATTATTTTATAAGCCTATTCTCTGGTGAAATTTTAGTAGATTTCCTGCTTATACTGTATGCCTTTTCATCTCATTACTATTATACAAAACAAAAGAATTAGGCATTAACACTTCAAAATACTATTCACTTTATATTCTATAAAAGACAAGCTTACATAAAGGTTTGTATGAAATTTTCAAGCACTAAAACATGAAACGTGGAATTAAAACAAAAAGCACTTTTTGAAAAAGAGGATAATAGACTGTGTTAATAAAAGAAAAGCAATAGTGTTCTGATCTACATAGAAAATGTGCATTTATTTATTCACGAAATATTTATGGAGAGGCCACTAGCATTGTGCTACCCCCGGGGACACTTGTGAATCAATCTGTCCTCATGAATTTTATACTCCTGTGAATACACAAATAATAAGCAAGTGAAAAATAAGTCATATATACTTAAAATAAGAGAGAGAACTTGCTAAAAGAACTGCCAAGGACCTTTTCAACATCATAGTGAGAGCCAATATATGCCTTCAATTACAGTCCAACTATCACTGCATGAAACAAGGAAAAGATCAATTCTCCAAAGAATACAGATACTGGGAAACCACAAACCTAAAAATATCCATGAGAATAACAGAAGAGTCTATCCGCTGGGTTCTATTGATAGACTGCATAGTTTTGATTTTCAATGTTGATCTAGGGATATTTTATTTCATACATAGAATGGAATCTAAAACATATTCTGTAGATGGTAATGGGATGAATCAGAGTACATTAAAGAGGGTGCTTTATTTGATAAGATTTATCTGCAAGCCATGAGAATGCCTTCTTCCAGCCTTTACCCATCACCATTGCTTGCTTCAGATTTGGTTAGCTGTTAATGGTTTCTCGGTAACTTTCTCCTTTATCAGGGAGCTAAATTTTAATCATTTTTTATTTTGCTTCATTTACCTTAGATCTGTATAATTAGTCTATTCCCATATGTACAGCAATAATGAGATGACACATGTTTTGATCTTTTCCATCACCACTTAAATTTTAAGTTCTTTTTGTAGATACTATGAAAATTATATTGCTATGTGAGGAATTAATAAAATGAATAAAGGAAAAAAAAAGGCTTAATTTCATTGTTATGCCTGCCTTTAAAGATTTGTCCAGAATAACCATTTGGTAATCAGTATCAAATAAAATTAGAACATTTGATTACTTGCCGAAGAATAAACCCATGAATGCTAATTTGTTCCTCTTACTGCATGTTAAATCAAGGCACATTGTTCCTTATGCCTGATATCCTGGAGGGGACTTATTAAGGAATATCTCTGTCCCTCAAGGGACCTAACCCAAATCTGGCAATTTAAGTAAAGCACATGACAACTGGATAAATTTATAGAAGAAGTATGCCTGAAGAGCAATGGATTTGGGACACTCTTGTTGAGGAAGTATTTCAGAGAGGTTAAAAGCCTTGTCTTTGGATTCAAACATGAGTTTGGGTTTTATTGCTTCCATTTATGAGCTGTGTGATTTTGAAGGACTTAATTATCCTAACTCTTTCTTTTTTTTGGATGTAAAATGGACATAAAATACACAGAGGGCTTTTCTGATGGTGAGATTATATCAACTGATACACTTTAAGTAACCAGTAATTGGTGGCAGTGATGATGATGGTGACGACGATGATGATGGTGAGATTGCTGATGGTGGTCATGATGTGAAGGAGCATGGCAGGACACGAAGAAATAACTGCTGTGTGCTAAGGGCTAGTTAAAGGGCTGCATGAGAACAAAAGCAAAGAGAAGCAGTAGAAATACAAGGAGAACCACTGAGCACAGGAATATTTTTTTCTCAGTAAATTCTCTGGCTTATCAGTTAGTAACTGAACTTTAATAGGACTTGACAAAGTTCATTTTATTCCATCATATTAACCTGCTTCCTCCAGTCAAAATCATTGAGGCAGGTGGTCGGGTTGCTGGCCACGGGAAGCTATCAGTGTGGTATTGGAACACTAGTTACCAAAGGCATCTGAGGAGAATACACAAGTGGTGATTTTCTCCCCCTGGTGAATTGAACAGCATGAAATTTCTGATAGGTTTTCCTGCCATATCCAACTTCTTTAAAAAATAAAAATAAATAATAAAATTGTAGACTGCCGTTTTAAATGAGAGTGCAGAATGCTGTCCACATCGTAGAGTAATCCTTTTCAGGCAGAAATACTGGGTATAATTTTCTACATAAATGGAAAAAAAACTAATCTTATCTCTGGTACATCCCTCTTCTGGGTTATGCAGGTTTAGCCAGGCTATATCTGTTGACAGAAAATTCTCCACTCGGGTGAGAAGCAAAGATGAGAAGAGGTATTGCAATGGTGATGTTAAAGCTTTATATAATGAGACAAATCCCAGCACCTCGAGGGAACTCGTTCAGTATGGAAACCATTTCATGTTTCTTTCATTATGGGAGTGATACACTGTCTGTTAAAAAAGTACGGAAGCGAGGTTGTCCAGACAGCTATTTTAATAGGGTGCTTGGCTTCGGCTTGTCATTTGTTGTGCAAACAGCAGCACGTAATCTTATTTGTCTCCAGCACCATGCTTCAAGTGAGCCCAATCTATCATAGTATGGTGGCATTAGCACCTCTTATTATGTAAAGCTGTCAGGTCATTACAACATAAATAGCACATTGTGCCCAGTTGCAAAACACTTACTCGAGTGTATTTAGTTTCATAAACTTTTTCTAAGACGCTGACACCTTAAACCAAGTCTGACAGGCATTTATATTGTATGCCAAATAAGAGGAATAACTCACTCTATAAGATGTATCTAGTGACTAACAACAAAAGAAAAACATATGAGATAAAATAAATCTCTAGTGGAATAAAGTCAGCTATATTAATAATTCCTTGGAAAATATTCATTTTCCATTTCCTGTCTTCAAAGCAGACTGTGACGAAGGATACAATTTAGCTCAGACTCAGAAATCTGTTTTAACTTTGGTTTACATTATTGTTTTCTCACTGGTAAAACTAGAGTCTCCTTTTGGTGGTGTGGTGATGATGTTTTCCTGTGCTGATCCATTTATATAATGCTATTTAAATGCAAATATTATATGGAGATATCTAAAATAGATACATACCTATTCTGTGACTATAAATATGTAACTAAAAAGGTGTTCTTTAGAAATCACAGACAGCTTTCTTCCACGTGTGTGTGAATAAAATAGTAAAAAAAAAAAAAAAATCAGAAAGTAAGGCTCATGGTTCTGGGCTTACATATCTATTTTCTACAGAGTAATTACTCTCTAAACATCATTTCCTAACTGAAACGTGCCCTGAGGCAACTCTGCACCACAGCACTGTGTTTTAGAGAACTGGTCCTGATTTCTTCCAAATGCACCATTTAGAAGTCTCCCCAAGAATTGACAAGACGAACTACCAACGTTCACAGAGGAGAGCAAGCTTATATGAAGAGAGACAAGTTAAGTTTCAAGGGAGTAAGATTTGAAATATTGATATAGTCACATTAATTGAATTTTTGCCTTGAGAAGTGATTACAAAAATGTTGCTCCAATATTAATTTGTATCTGCTTTGGATAAGATTAACATTAATTTCTTCACCAGTCCCCATTACTCTTTTATTATTCATTAGCGTCTCTCTTTGCATGTGTAAGAGACCTTGATGAAGCATGTTTATTCATAGACTAACCTTTTTAAATAATTCTAACAGCTCTCTAACAGTAACCTTGCTGGCATGCTGAATATCTTGCCTTTGTTTCATAATTCACTGCTCGCACTCTACCCTCCACTTGAGATGCTGAACATGAATCATACTCCTCTTCCGATTGCTCTTCCTCTCACTAAAATGTCCTCGGCAGCCCGACCCCACAGGAGAGCTCAGCTCGCAAAATACTGCAGCAGCGTAATTTCTACAGATCTTGAGTGTAATTCTGGATCTGTTTTTTGGTAGCTCGTTACATATGTGTTACCATAATTCACTCTAGTTTTTATTTACCTTTTGTTAGAATATTTAGTTTGAGTTCTCCTTTGATAAAAGCTCTGGAGGTGACATTTGATCATTACTTTGTGCGTTAAGCTCTTGGGAGTTTTTTCTAAGCAGATAAAATGGACAATGCTGTGAAAGGGAGAGCGGGGAAAACCAGAAGGAGAAAAGTAGAATCACTGAAAGTATTGATATTTTACTACAAGCGGGGGCAGCATTGTCTTCAAGCCTCATAAGGCTGTATATATACTTTAAAAAGAACAGATATAATTTTTCCTCTCAATTATAGGTTTAATCTTAGGCACCTACCCTAAAATAAAACTTAGAACAACTTCTCACATAAAATCACAAGTTGTCTTCTTTTTGAGTTGGAGTCAAAAAAAAATTTTTTTTTTTTTTTTACTGTGGAACAGACCAAAAAATATATATATATATTCTTATATATGGATATTTCTGGCTTTAAACATTCTATTTATGATACCGAAGGGACACTATGTGTAAAATTTGTCCAGGAAAATAAACTTATCACTAAAATAATAATGTTACTAATTTTAAGGAAGGGAATTGCTTATTTTCCTATAATCTCAATCTCTCTCTCTCATTGTATATATGTGTGTGTGTGTGTGTGTGTGTGTGTGTGTGTATATATGTGTGTATACATATATATGTGTATATATGTGTGTATACATATATATGTGTGTATGTATACATATATATATGTATACACACACACACACACACTTCTTACACTTTGTCACAAAAGAGAAACGAAAAAAATTAATTCAGAGGAGTTGGCTAGGGCCCTAACAGTTGTCCTTTGACAGATTACAGAATTATGTAATATTATTTATTATTTTTCTTCGTAAGTGCACTGGATATAAATCTGATCTGTAAACATTCCACTTTTTAACGTCTAATACACTTGGATTACGACTGAGCAATTCATTACTACTAATCGTTTGCTCGTAAGAGTTTCTGTTTTACTGTCAAGAGCCGAAGTCTGCAGTGCCGAGCTCCTGTCGCAAGGGCAACACACATCAAACAAGATCTCTTTGCACCGGACTCACTCCAGCACAAGCAAAGTCTCCTAACAAAGACCACCAGTAGCTATCATGAACAAAGGTGTTGAGTTTGATGCAACATTCAGAATCAAGTAGTCTGGACACCTTTTATAGTTTGTTAGAGCAAAGTTGAATTCAATTCAATGACTTAATGAATTAATTAAATTTACTTCTGTCTTCACCTCACTCACAGATAACAGAACGTCACAGACTGCAACACATTCTGTGACACACAAATCACGACAATGAAATTCCAGAAAGTGAAGTGGATCTAGGGACATATCATGCCAGGCCATGTACATGGGCAGAACAGAATAAAACCAACATGGAAAATGTCACCTCTTTATCAGAAAGAGAGGACAGGCTCCCAATGTAATGTTCCCAGTGAGTCAGGAACTTTCATTAGAAAGGTGAGTCTTTCTTTGCCAGACAAAAGGCCATGGGTCTCTAAGAATGGCAAGGGGCTTCTCCTGCGAAAGACAGGAGAAAAATCCCAATGAACAAAGAGATTTTAGACAGAGGGGTTGAGTTCAAATTCTAAAATTCCATGAGACATTAAGTAATTGAGTGAGGAAGTGAATGGCCAAAAATCGATAAAGAACATTTTCACATCTGTCTGAGAGAGAGAGAGAGAGAGAGAGAGAGGAAGTCTTTGCTTCACAAGGTAAATCTTACATGACACAGCACACGTGTGTGTGTATGTTTATGTATATATGTATACACACACACGTGTTGTGAACAATTTCCACGTCAGATACAAATTTCTCCCCTCAATCTTAATAACAACCACAAATCAAACCCCTACTATTGCACATTTAGATCTTCTCTTTCTGTCATTTGTCCATATATTCCTAACCACACTGAGATGGACAGCCTTAAAAGTACATCTTTGTGAAATCTGTGATTATTTCCTCAGAATGAATTACTAGGAATAAAAATGTTGTATTAGTTAAAGGAGATAGAGTGGGAAGTGAGAGCCCAAAGGGCACGTACAAACTGAACATTTTTGAAACGTACTGATGAACATTTCTCCAGAAAATTTATTCCAGTTTACATACCCCTTTGGCAGTTTATGAGATAAAGTTTCTCTCAACTCCTTATCTGCCTTAGGTGGGTCATCATCCTCATTCATCACCAATGGTGTGACGCCACTTTTTAAATTCATTATACGATTCTTATCTCGTATCATATTCTTATTATACCTCCATGGTTTTTTCAGGACATTCGACTCTATTTCATTCCTAGGTATGCCTCTTCTTTTATCACTACAGCATATTTATAGTTATTGATTTATAATAAAATTTAGTATCTGGCAGTACAAAAACGATGTCTTTTACGTATCTCTCTTTTTCATGATTCGTTGGCTATTCTACTATTTTAATTTTTTTTCTGAATAAGGTTTAGAATTAATTTTTCACATTTATTTGGATAATTTATTTGAGTATCATAAAGCAAATGGTATTTTGATTAAAATAATTGTAAATTCAAATATCTGAGGTAAATTAGCTTCTTCACAACATTGAGATTACTTATCAAGGGCAAATGATTTTACTCCATTTATACATTTTTCTAGCAATTAATGTAGTTCTGTATTTTTTAACATAGTGCTTTTTGGCACATTTTGTAAATTTTTAACTTTTAGGAAACAGTGTTTTAGCTTTAATTTCTTTTACATATATGACTTGCTTTTTGTGAAATGTATTCTTAGGGGTAATATAAATTTTGTTCTTGTGAATGGGAAATTTTTTCAACTATAATTTGTAACTGTTCTTTTCCGGAAATATAGAAGTGATACTAACATTTATATACTGACTTTCTAACTGGCTTTTCTAGTAAACTTGGTTTAAACGCTTTTTAATTGATGCAGTTAGGATTAAAGCAATCTTGTAAATTTAGGAATGATAAAAATTTGTTTCTTTTTCACTAATCCTTGCCATTCAGCTTTTTCC
>NW_011888794.1:11651423-11653638 GCF_000151845.1 Pteropus vampyrus
TATTTTTTAACATAGTGCTTTTTGGCACATTTTGTAAATTTTTAACTTTTAGGAAACAGTGTTTTAGCTTTAATTTCTTTTACATATATGACTTGCTTTTTGTGAAATGTATTCTTAGGGGTAATATAAATTTTGTTCCTGTGAATGGGAAATTTTTTCAACTATAATTTGTAACTGTTCTTTTCCGGAAATATAGAAGTGATACTAACATTTATATACTGACTTTCTAACTGGCTTTTCTAGTAAACTTGGTTTAAACGCTTTTTAATTGATGCAGTTAGGATTAAAGCAATCTTGTAAATTTAGGAATGATAAAAATTTGTTTCTTTTTCACTAATCCTTGCCATTCAGCTTTTTCCCTCTATCCCCTCTCTCTTTCTTCATTACTCCCTTGCTTTTTCAATTGGAATTTTAATATGAGAGGGAGGGAAAAGCTAGACAATTCTTGCAGATATGAAGATCCCGTCTCGTTCCTAGCTTTAGTGGATATGCCTTGAGTCTTACATTTCTGAAAGTGCTTACCTGTCGTGTTCTGCAAGAGTTCAATACACACGCTACTCACGAGTTGTCTTTTTGCATCACTTATATGTGGAATCTGTCTCCTAACACCAAACATAATAGTTGGCACGGGCTATTGCATTATGTTTAAATAAATCTCTAATTATATCATTCCGACATACCATATTTCTATTTATTTTTTGCCTAGATATTTGATTAACTATATTAGTCTATTTTTAATGTTAAATCAACCTTGCATTTCCTAAAGTATACCCACATTCATTGAGAGAAAAGATATCAAATGTTATAATATTTCATCATGCACTTTCCTTTATTTTTGTTTCTCTCTAGATTCGATGTTTATATAATTTTCTAAGTGGCATTTAATTTAAATACTCATGATAATTACATCTTCGTTGTGAACTTCCCATTTATTGATATAAAATGTTCTGTCTTTTGGAAATTTAATTATTTTTTCCTCTAATATAAATATTGTAGCTTGACTTTTTGCTTTATTTATATTCTTCTAAATTTTAATATTTTGAAAACAGAGTGTATATTTATTCATCATAATAGCATTGTTGGACAATAATGACACACATGATTGCCAACGTTATTTTTCCAGTCTGCGAATAATACTTATTACTCACATTATGATGAAATATTAAATTGGTGACATTTGACCATTTTCTACCTATAAAATAAACATAATTTTATATGGTTCTTTAATCAATTTATGGCTGGTAAAAACTTTCAAAGCCTACTAAGGGTAGAAGGTGAAGGAGGGAGTAGAGCCTACGGACCTAGAGTTAGGAAGAACTATTTGTATCACATTACAACCAGGCATCAGTGGGCCATTTGAGATAAGCGACAGAACACCTCAGGTAGTACTATTAATTTGGAAATAGAGTAATTTGAACTTCCAAGCAAGTTTAAGAAAATATAAGATACTATATAAAGACATCAAGTATAACATGATTCACCTAAGTAATGTTTTCGCAATGTTTAGAGCATTAAAGTTAGAGCATCAAGGTTTTTCTCCAAACCCCACTTACTGCTCAGCTGTTGTACCAATAGAGATATGGATTAACGAAGTGAAAATGTCCCTTGGGCATTTAGCAGGCAGAAGTTTTCCTTCTCTCTCTCTCTCTCTCCCCCCACTCACCTGTGCTTATTCTTATGCTGCCCAGTATCTCTCCTCAACTATGAACTCTCCTAGACAGAGGGAGTAGCCTCTGCCATCCATGCTGAATAAAGTATCATTCTGAGGATTTCAGCCTCCCACCTACGGTTCCTCCACTTCCTGTGTTCAGTTATAGCTTAATCGTCTTTGAATTCTGGAATAACAGTTTCGATGGGAAATCATTCCCCCCACCCCGAGTTCTATGCACATTACTACATTATTTTCGAGTACCCAGAGTTGCTGTTGAAAATCTAACACCATTGTGTTTTCTAATCTCGTAAATGAAAAATGGTTAACTAGCTTAGTTCTCTTTTGATTTTTCTCTTTCTTTCCCTCTGAAAACTATCTTCTACTCCCCACCACAGTAAAATATAAAGTGATACATCTTGGAGTAGGTCTTTTTCGTTCTTGTGCTGGGTGCTCAATGAAACCTCTTAATCTGAGTACTCACGGTTCTCAATTCAAGAAAAATGTATTAAATTGTTTCTTTGATTTCTCCCACAAATTTTGCTATTTTTCCTTTCCAAAACTCAA
>NW_011888794.1:11653688-11656086 GCF_000151845.1 Pteropus vampyrus
GGAAATCATTCCCCCCACCCCGAGTTCTATGCACATTACTACATTATTTTCGAGTACCCAGAGTTGCTGTTGAAAATCTAACACCATTGTGTTTTCTAATCTCGTAAATGAAAAATGGTTAACTAGCTTAGTTCTCTTTTGATTTTTCTCTTTCTTTCCCTCTGAAAACTATCTTCTACTCCCCACCACAGTAAAATATAAAGTGATACATCTTGGAGTAGGTCTTTTTCGTTCTTGTGCTGGGTGCTCAATGAAACCTCTTAATCTGAGTACTCACGGTTCTCAATTCAAGAAAAATGTATTAAATTGTTTCTTTGATTTCTCCCACAAATTTTGCTATTTTTCCTTTCCAAAACTCAAACTATTCATAAGTTGGCTTTCATGGACTGATCCATTTATTTTCTTTTCTCTAGTATTCCCCATTGCTTTCTTTGAGTGCTACTTTCTGCTCTATATCCTTCCATTAAATATATACATATAGATTAATTTATATGCTAATAGCTATACACACATAGATTCACATACATAATACACACACATATGTGTACACACACACACATTTATTTTATAATTCTCTGTGTTGATCCATTTTCCTGGAGAGAACTTCTCTAATTCTCTGCCAGACTGAGGAGTGAGAAAAGACAAGACAGTGGTTTAAGAGTGTAGACAAAGACATGTGATCAGTTTACCGCTTGACCAGAAACCCTATACACTCTTTTACATTTAAGCTTATAGTTTTACTATAAAAATTTACAGCTGCATTGTTTTAATGGGCTGGAGGGTCTGACTTTAATAGGATTGTTTATTTTATTATGCAAGGTATCAATATTAATACATTTGTTTGCATTCTGCTATCTGTTTCATTATTAAAAAAAAAAAAATTGTCAACTCCATGGTATCTGGATTATACTTACAAATGTTTTCATGTCCCCCAGTACATTGCAAATTATTCAAACTATTTTTAACTTTATTAATAATTCACATTTATATATTTCAAAAGCACCCATTAAAAAAATTTCCTAGCATTAGAGTAACAGTATTTTTAGTCCCACCTTTTAGACACAGGGGTTAGTTTCACTTTTTCTTTTAATTAATTAATTAATTATTTTATGGTGACATTGGTTAATGAAATCTAATAAGTTTCAGCTGTACACTTTGACAGTAAGGCATATATATTTACTTCCCCACTCCACTTTCTTCTTCTTCATATTTTGGCCATTACAAATAAAATGTCTGAGGTAGGTCTGAATTATTATTACATCAATATAACAATAATTCTTCAGTCTTAATGATTTTAAACTTTGTTTTATCTCAAAAATTTTGAATGATTATTTTAACATCTTTATATAGATTTAATGTTCATTAACATTTTATTAAAACCATGACTCCCTTATTCTTGAAAAGTTAACTTTGTTTTTTTTCTCTTATTTTTATGCTGTACATTTTATGAAATATTTCAGGATTAATAGCGAATAATTTCTAGTGCATCTGAGGAAACTCTTGCCTTCACACATCAGATACAACATTGGATGTTAGATTCTTGATTCCCATCCATCGCTCTAGTGCCTTCAGGCACGTAGTTTTGTAGATCCGAAACGATAGCCAGTTGGAATTTTTATGAAGACTGTGTTTTTATTTTGTTTTCTTTTTTCTTTTCAACTAGCATATATACATATACAAATACACATACATATATGTATGTATATACATATGTGTACATAGATATACACATATATATAATGTTGGGGTATGACGTATGATTTTTTTGTAGCATAGTTTAAATTTTTGTTGGGATATGTCAACGAGTATGCCTATTTGCAATTCATTTGCATGGAAATACATTTTACACACTGTTTCTTCTTAGGGCAATTTTGGGGACTCAATTTTTTTAAAGTGCCAAACAGTCAAAGCCATTTTTGGAGTAAACTCAGAAGTTATTTGGCAATACAATTCACTGAAAGTATGAGTAGATTTCTGACTCATTTCCAGTTAAGTCCATGTGCCAATACATAAACTAGTATTCCTGAGACATAACGCATAAGCCAAATTTATTTGCTACTCTTCTCCAAGTCCTACTGTTCCCCAAGTTAATGATTAACTAGCAATTTCAGGATACCTAAAACAATGCATGAGAAATTCATTGCTATTCTGATTTTTGCCACAGGCTCAGTCATTTTGTACATCTGAGATATTTTTTCTGGTTCTCGTCTCTCAAAGCTTTTTCAGATCTTCTCTATTACTTTTGGGAATTTAGTAATAATCTGTTTAGCCACCATTTTGGGCCCCAGATTCTGGGTTCTCTCTTACCTTTCAATTCTACTTATAAAATGGCTAATTCTTTTCTGAGTTTATCTCTTTCTTATAATGTGTTTCAGAAAACAAAAGCGAAAGCCAATAC
>NW_011888794.1:11656136-11663342 GCF_000151845.1 Pteropus vampyrus
CAAAAGCACCCATTAAAAAATTTTCCTAGCATTAGAGTAACAGTATTTTTAGTTCCACCTTTTAGACACAGGGGTTAGTTTCACTTTTTCTTTTAATTAATTAATTAATTATTTTATGGTGACATTGGTTAATGAAATCTAATAAGTTTCAGCTGTACACTTTGACAGTAAGGCATATATATTTACTTCCCCACTCCACTTTCTTCTTCTTCATATTTTGGCCATTACAAATAAAATGTCTGAGGTAGGTCTGAATTATTATTACATCAATATAACAATAATTCTTCAGTCTTAATGATTTTAAACTTTGTTTTATCTCAAAAATTTTGAATGATTATTTTAACATCTTTATATAGATTTAATGTTCATTAACATTTTATTAAAACCATGACTCCCTTATTCTTGAAAAGTTAACTTTGTTTTTTTCTCTTATTTTTATGCTGTACATTTTATGAAATATTTCAGGATTAATAGCGAATAATTTCTAGTGCATCTGAGGAAACTCTTGCCTTCACACATCAGATACAACATTGGATGTTAGATTCTTGATTCCCATCCATCGCTCTAGTGCCTTCAGGCACGTAGTTTTGTAGATCCGAAACGATAGCCAGTTGGAATTTTTATGAAGACTGTGTTTTTATTTTGTTTTCTTTTTTCTTTTCAACTAGCATATATACATATACAAATACACATACATATATGTATGTATATACATATGTGTACATAGATATACACATATATATAATGTTGGGGTATGACGTATGATTTTTTTGTAGCATAGTTTAAATTTTTGTTGGGATATGTCAACGAGTATGCCTATTTGCAATTCATTTGCATGGAAATACATTTTACACACTGTTTCTTCTTAGGGCAATTTTGGGGACTCAATTTTTTTAAAGTGCCAAACAGTCAAAGCCATTTTTGGAGTAAACTCAGAAGTTATTTGGCAATACAATTCACTGAAAGTATGAGTAGATTTCTGACTCATTTCCAGTTAAGTCCATGTGCCAATACATAAACTAGTATTCCTGAGACATAACGCATAAGCCAAATTTATTTGCTACTCTTCTCCAAGTCCTACTGTTCCCCAAGTTAATGATTAACTAGCAATTTCAGGATACCTAAAACAATGCATGAGAAATTCATTGCTATTCTGATTTTTGCCACAGGCTCAGTCATTTTGTACATCTGAGATATTTTTTCTGGTTCTCGTCTCTCAAAGCTTTTTCAGATCTTCTCTATTACTTTTGGGAATTTAGTAATAATCTGTTTAGCCACCATTTTGGGCCCCAGATTCTGGGTTCTCTCTTACCTTTCAATTCTACTTATAAAATGGCTAATTCTTTTCTGAGTTTATCTCTTTCTTATAATGTGTTTCAGAAAACAAAAGCGAAAGCCAATACATTGCCTCTTTCCAATCACTCCCTCTAGGTCTATAAGATTATAGCTATTTGATCTGCCTTCCAGCTATCACAGGTAATAACTGTTTTGTCAAATGTCTCACATCGTATAGGTGTCTATCTTTCAAGTCTCTAATACCGTTTCCTTCTCATCTGTTCCTTGACTATTAAACCCATGCCACACAATTCAGTTCTTATTTTGGACACACCCCCATTTTGACATACAAATAGCTATATCACTTTAGGTGATAACACCTGTTTAAAGATATGAACCCAGAATTTCAGCCTTCTTAGACTTTTATTCCTCATTCATATGAAGTTTGCCGTAGATTTTCCCAAAGGGCTCAAATCTCTTCCCCAAATGATAATACAGGGATTCAGTTTTCTTCCATGTTGTATATTTCTCATCTTCGATTGTAGCTTCCAGAATTACCATCAGTACTTGACACCAGTCTGTGGAGTGGGGAAAGAGTATAGAGAATTTTGTATAGGAGAATTTTTGTTTTCATTTATTGATATGCTTGTTTGTTAATTTTATTGTAGTAAGAACACTTACGTAATCTACACTCTTACCAAAATCTTAATGTACAACAAGGCATTGATAACTCTAGGCACCATGATGTACAGAAGACCTCTGTATTCTTGTACAGCTGAAACCTTACACTCGCTGCACAAGTCTCCATTCCCTACTCACCCCGGCCCCTGGCGACCATCATTCTTCTCTCCACTTCTATGAGTTTGACACTTTTAGATATCTCATATAAGAGGAATATATGTGGTATTTGTCCTTCTGTGATTTGTTATTTCACTTAGCATGACGTCTTCCAGGTTCATCTATGTTGTTGTATAAGGCAGGACTTCCTCCTTTTTTAAGGCTGAATAATATTTCATTTTATGTGCATACAACGTTTTCTTCAACCATTCATCTGTCAATGGACATTTAGTTGTTTCCATATCTTGGCTAATGTAAATAATGTTGCCATGAACACTGGAGTGAAAATATCTTTTAGGAATCTTGATTTCAGTTCTTTTGCATATCTTCCCATAAGTGAGATTAATGGGTCATATGATAATCCTATTTTATTTTGAGAAACTCCATCATATTTTCCATAGTGGCTGCATCATTTTGCATTCTCACCAATAGCGCGCAATTGTTCCAATTTCTGCATATTCTCTCCAACACTTCCTTTTTTTTTTTTTTTAATAATAGCCATTCTAACAGGTGTGAGATGATATTATCTCACTTTGGTTTTGACTTGAATTTCCCTGGTAATTCGCAAAACTGGGCATCTTTACATGTATTTGCTGGCCATTTGCACAGATTAAAGACTTACACATAAGACCCCAAACTGTAAAACTTCTAGAAAAAAAAAAATAGGAGAAAGCCTTCTTGGTATTGTTCTTAGCCATGATTTTTTGGATATGACACCAAAAGCACAGGCGACAAGAACAAAAATAGATAAGTGTGACTATATCAAACTAAAAATCTTCCATACAGTAAAGGAAATAATCAACAAAATGAAAAAGCAAACTATGAATTAGGTGAAAATGTTTTCAAACCATGTGTCTGTCAAGGAGCTAATATACAAAATAAATATGAGGAACTCAACAGCAAAATAAGAATTATAATAATATCAACAACCACCACCACCCAATTTAAAAATGGGCCAAGTACTTTAGTAGACATTTCTCCAAAGAAGATATACAAACGGTCAACAGGTTGGAGAAAAGTGCTCAACATTATTAATCACTAGGAAATTTCACAGGAGGATTTTATGAGTCAGACATGGGAACATGCCATGTTATGTCAGTTCAAATTCTGTTGCCTAGAATTCGGTCCGATGGCCCCTTCTACCAGCAAAGGACTGAGAAATGTAGACTGATGTGTGCCAGGGAAGAATAAAGGGATGTGGTGAGCAATTAGGCAGTCTCTGTTATACTAAAGAGTATAACCTACCTAGGTTCCTCTTAACCGCCTTCATGTGAGAGCTGAATCGAAGCTTCTGGGTCACCGAGATAGACCACTGCCGCCCCTTTGTGGCTCCTTGAGGCCATAACCGTTTCTGGGCAGACTACTCTGTGACCTCCTGTAGGAATTAGACCTTCAGTTTCTGACCCTCCAGAGGGCAACCAAGACCTTGTCATGTGTAACAAGAAGCCAGAAAGAAACAGACACCCGCGTATATTTGTACTAAAGTTTTGCTCTTCAGTTTGTATTAGGCAGTTCTCTAAGACTAGACAGTTGAGACAGGGACCAAAACAGGAAAAATTAAGGCAACTAAAAATTAGGTATGAGTTTTCTGTAGTCAAGGTGAAATCATGACTGACTAGAATTCATAAGTCATGTAAAGCAGAAAATTACGGATCAGACACAGACAAGCCAAATGGCACAAGACAAGTTATCCTGACATGGATTTCAGGATCAGAGGCATTTTCATTTTTCAGCCAGCAGCCTGGGGCTTCCTGAGCAAGCCACTCACTCCCCGGGAAGTCCATGACCTCTGGGGTTCTGGAAATTATCAAAAATCTATAACAGTAAAATATAAAGTACAAAGAGATAGGCAGTCAGTCACTTAAAATTTGGGGGTATGCCTTTATTCAGGGGCAGTGGGAATGTAAATTCAAAGGCGGTTCCGTCTGCTGTTAGGGCCATGAGAATCGTTCTACTTGCTCACAAGCGTCCCAGTTTGGCCAGAGGACTGAGTCTGCCTTCCTGGTGAAGTGTCTTTATTGGAGCATCGCTACTTTCAATGACAACTGTCCTCTTTGGAAATGTACCATGTTTTTGAGTATTGCCTTCTTCCAGGTGAGTAAAATCATCCAGTTTCCGGGGATTGAAAATAATTGTTAGAATTTGTGTTTTTATACACATTCCCTTTCAGCCTCTACTGAATTAGAGGCAGTCTGTGGGAATAAAAGCCAATCAAGATTATATTTAAGCTTTAAATATCATTTAAAGATTTCTAATCAGTTGAAGTGATCCTCTCAATCAAACACTAAAAAATCGGCTTTTGCCTGGATGAAAATTAGTCTCAGTATCATTGAGACCTGGTTGTCCCTGTATCTGTGCTGACAAACTATTTATTTGAAGGCATTGCCTCTCTAACAGACTTAAAACATGCTAGAGCCTGGCTGTGAAGTCAAATGTAGACAATTTTAAAGGACATAGCTAGGTAAAGTTTTCAGTTTTGATTACCACATAGTCCTCCTAATTGATTACTTCACAATCAATCATGAAGACACTTTAAACAGATCGAATCAATAGTCTTTGGCCAAACTGAGTCCATTGAGGAGATCTGGGTCTGCCTTAACTCTGTGTTGAGGCCAACTCTTAGGGTACTACAAACCTAGTAGATATGTACCTAATAAATATTTGATAATGATGGCCTGATTGGAAAAGTAGAAACGTAATGATTAGAACACAAATTTTTAGTCAGGCTAATATAGTCTATCTTTTAAAACAGAAATAAAATTTTTCCTGTCTCTAAAATTTGCTTTCAGCCCTAAAAGAAGTCAAGCTGCCACAGAATTAGCATAACTATCAATACCATTCAGCGCTTACTTGCAGAAAATTTGAGACGTATTTAAACAAATTTCCAACATGCTGAGCCATGTGATCTGTCATATTAGTCTAGATGTCAGGTGCCCAAACTGTCTCTCTGAGAAAGTATTTACAGAGTTTTTGCTGAAGAAGTCATAAAGAACACATGTGGGAGACGACTATTATTTAAGATAGTATAAGTGTAACTACTATGAACTTACTTTTAATAAAAACACCTACACTGATGAATTCATATTTTGGATGAAAGTGATTATATCCAAACCTCATTTTCTCTAATCAAACAGTTGTTTGTTACAGGAACATGGCAAGCTGTCAAACAAGTTGTATATCTTTTTCCAATCCTGACTTATTAGTATAATTTCTCCCTTCAAGATAGGCAGCAAAAATATCCATGGGAACTATAATTGGCTACAAAAGAGACAATCGCCTCTGGCAACTGAGGTGAAATAGGTTGACTGCTGAATTGTATAGATCCCACTTTCTGTTGTTGGTGCTTGTCCCGTCCCCTGGCCACACAGGTGAGGGTAGTCAGCAGTTCCCCGGCATGAAAGCCCACGGTGCTCTGAACTTGTACTTGAGCTCAGCTGCTTATTGTATAAAGTTGGAAAAAGTCTTCACTTCTTTAAGCATGAGTTTCCTCATCTGCAAACCGGGGATGATAATATCTTTTCTGTCGAATTGGCTGAAAAGCATTCCATATAGTGTATACCGCGTGCCTGGCAGGAAATAGGTGCCAAACAAATAGCAGCGATCATTGTGAGGAGTTGCTATCTTCCGGCAAATAACAGTTTAGTTAATTCGAAAGACACAGCAAAGGAACCCCACCCTTCTTTGCCAGGGTGTGACCACATTTACTCCATGGTCAGAATCTTAAAATGTTAAATTTAAGCCCCGAGAAAAATCTATTCGCCAGCTATCAACTCTAGAAATGGGGGCTGATAATGGAAGTGCTGACAAATCTTCTGATGTTTTCAGTAACGTAATGGGCTTCTTAAGGATCTGGAGTTGCAAGGTAAGCTGTTTACTCTTTTCTGCTAAGGAGGCAATTACGCAGGCCTGTTGGAGAAGTTTATAATATGATTAAACAGTGAACATTAAATCAAATGGTGATTGAATTCCCAAGAGGCCGTTTCCCTTCACAGCACTTTCGAGTTACTGAGTTGTCTTTTCAAATGTCTTTGCCTTGGACGATGGGAAAGAAAATACCGATGTTTTTAATACCATGTTAAAATGAAGGTGGGCTGATGGAAGGATGACTTTTATTAGGAAATCATTCCCTAATTTTCATATTTACTAAATGAGAAAAGTTACTTCTATTTTCATTTTTTAAAAACCCTTCAAAATAACTAGATTCTAGATAACTGGTCCAGACAATCTAGTGAATGTCTATTCATGTTATTTTGTATCAGATTTATATTTGATACATTGTAAAGGAATTTGTGCTGACACGTGTAGCTAACAAAGATTACATTTTAAATCTGTGCAATAATTTAATTTGCAATTTATTTCCAGTATACTAGATATTAGTATTTTTACAAACAGTGAATATATTAAACATATCATACAGGAAGATTCTGTATGTTAACCTTAGTAGAGAAAATGCTGTATTTACCAGTATCTACCAGTCTGTATGGTAGATATAATATAAAAATCATTTTTGATTTTTATATTTAACATTTGGAATAATTTATTTTCTATTATCGTATATGCATAGAATAAAAATCTACAGTGTTCTATCTTCTGATATGCATTAAAATTAAATAGTAACCTATTGGTAGAATTTTTTTTTAATGAATGCATAAGAGAAAGCACATTCTACTCTAAAACAGATCTGCTCAAAGGGTGTAATAGTTATCTTGAACAGAGAAAGTCACGTAACTAAGCCTCAATTTAGCTAGTATAAATTGAAAGTAAATAAAGATTAAATAAAACAATGGGCAAACACTTGAAGCTTTACATAAGTGTTCAAAATTCTGATGGTGATGACACATATTTTTAAAATAGCCCTAGGAAATATAAGAGGATGTTTATTTAATCAATAACAGAAAGCAGTGGTTAAAACCATGGAGGACTGTTGACCTGGTTCAAACCCCTGCATTTTCTCAAACAGCTTTGTCATGTTGGGGAAGATTACTGAACTGTCTGGGCCTGCTCTCCTCATTTGTGAAATGTGAGGTTAATAACACCTCCCAAGTTGACTTTGAAGCTTGAAGGAGTTCATATACGTAAAGTTCTTCAAACTGC
>NW_011888794.1:11663392-11675895 GCF_000151845.1 Pteropus vampyrus
GTGTAGCTAACAAAGATTACATTTTAAATCTGTGCAATAATTTAATTTGCAATTTATTTCCAGTATACTAGATATTAGTATTTTTACAAACAGTGAATATATTAAACATATCATACAGGAAGATTCTGTATGTTAACCTTAGTAGAGAAAATGCTGTATTTACCAGTATCTACCAGTCTGTATGGTAGATATAATATAAAAATCATTTTTGATTTTTATATTTAACATTTGGAATAATTTATTTTCTATTATCGTATATGCATAGAATAAAAATCTACAGTGTTCTATCTTCTGATATGCATTAAAATTAAATAGTAACCTATTGGTAGAATTTTTTTTTAATGAATGCATAAGAGAAAGCACATTCTACTCTAAAACAGATCTGCTCAAAGGGTGTAATAGTTATCTTGAACAGAGAAAGTCACGTAACTAAGCCTCAATTTAGCTAGTATAAATTGAAAGTAAATAAAGATTAAATAAAACAATGGGCAAACACTTGAAGCTTTACATAAGTGTTCAAAATTCTGATGGTGATGACACATATTTTTAAAATAGCCCTAGGAAATATAAGAGGATGTTTATTTAATCGATAACAGAAAGCAGTGGTTAAAACCATGGAGGACTGTTGACCTGGTTCAAA
Source organism: Pteropus vampyrus (assembly GCF_000151845.1). NCBI lineage: Eukaryota > Metazoa > Chordata > Mammalia > Chiroptera > Pteropodidae > Pteropus > Pteropus vampyrus. The sequence continues at coordinate 11,664,033 of NW_011888794.1, forward strand.
CCCCTGCATTTTCTCAAACAGCTTTGTCATGTTGGGGAAGATTACTGAACTGTCTGGGCCTGCTCTCCTCATTTGTGAAATGTGAGGTTAATAACACCTCCCAAGTTGACTTTGAAGCTTGAAGGAGTTCATATACGTAAAGTTCTTCAAACTGCGCCTGGACGAGAACAGTGATACTTAATTATTAGATGCACGCATGCGCACACGATGGCGTCTATTTGAAAGCCTAGCTCTCATGGGGGGCTCATTTTCCAAAAATTTTAGATAGTATCTCATACTATTGACAGTAATAATGATAATTCACACACTCTTTTTCTGTAGTAGGTATGGCCTAGAAGAGTATTAGATTTTTTATAAAAAATTTCATTTTATTTTGAAAAATGAACTCAGAACAGGTAGGCACTGATTGTCTTGTAAGTTTAGCTCTGTCTCAGAATCACGTGGATGACTTGTTGAAACCCATATTTCTGGGCTCTCCCACCAGAGATTCCAGTTCTAGGCCCTGGGCGAGGCCCGAGAACTTGTATTTTTCACAAATTCCCAAGTGAGCTTGAGTTATTCCTTTGGGACCACATCTTGAGAACCCCTGCCCAAGAGGGCAATTGAGAGAGAGAAGGAGCCATCTGAACATAGAACATAGTTTTTAAATAGGAAAGAAATTACATTAATGCAGTTTATGCCAATACGTGACTGATTAATTGATACATAAAGAAAACAAATGGTATGATAAGAGGAAGAGGATGTCTGCTCAATGGGAAAGGGATTTATTCCAATGACTTGGATTCTACTTCTTAAGAAGTCCCTCTTAGCAAATCAATGTGGTCTGGAAACATCTTTAAATGTATCCAATTAGAGAGAATGCTCAGTCTTTTTGTAGCAGAAGATCAGTAATGGAGGAGAGTGGATAAATGATTAATAGAGTTGATGATATATTAGAATCTTTCATTGACAGGCTAATGATATTACACTTCAAACCTAAGCAGGGAGCAGCCAAGTTTCTCCACCTCCAGGGTATCTGACCAGGGGAGTGTCATCGAAGTAATGTTTGAAGAAGATTAATTTTGTGGTGGAATAGAAAGAAATAGAGATTAATTTAGGTTTGGGAAGTGGCTATGCTCATAGAACTCTCGTGAGTGGCAGGCATGGGGGGTGGGAGCAGACAGACGCATGCATCTGGCTTAAGTATTTTATGGCATTTATATTGGATTAAGTTTCCGATTCTAAACCAGAGTGGCTTGGCTTCAAGGGTATCTTTTTTGTCTTGCCCCGTTTCTATCTGGAAGCAAAAATCAGCACTGGTCTTCATGTCCCTAATAAAATCCCGCTCTACAAGAGACTCATTCAATCAGGACTCCGTATCTCTAAATTCCCGTCTGTACAGTCTCTCTGTCAAGTTCCCCTCTCCCCCTCCAGCTTCCAAGTCCTCTCCTGTTCCTCTCCACCCTCCCGCTCACACCACCCCATGTAAAACTTGTGGGCAGAAGGAAGCCGGGTCACAACAAATCTTATGTGTCATTTTTTTACTGGCTTGTTTTATGTACCTTATTGGAACTGTAGAGAATAAGAATGCACTATCATATGAAATAAGAGAGGGAAGAAAAATTGAAATGAAGCACACAAATGGCATTTTGAAGAGCCCTCTCCAGACCATACTGTACTTGATGAACCTTTATCATCTTATTTCAAAATACGAAGGCATAAAACTCTGTGAACAAAAAGGAAGGAATAAGCCCTGGGATTGGTGACGGAAAAAGACAGAAATCTGGGCTATCGTGAGGAGAGAGGAAAGTACTGACTGGGAGTACCTGGTGCTACCCTACCCCACGGCTCGGCCAGTTTGAGCGAGGACAGAGGGACATTAAGGAGTAAGCAAGATCCACAATCACCAGGGCATTCCAGCCGTTGCAAAATGGTAGAAACTATTCCATTATGTAATATTTTATGTACATTATTTCGGTCGAACACAGCAAGTCAAAGGTGGAACTATCAGCTGCACCGATTCTTTAGTTTATAAAAGCCAAGGTGTATTGAGTAATGTATTACACGCTTGGCACTAAGCTGCTTTTGTTGCCAATAAACAATATGAAGCTAAAGCGCAAAAACAAACATTTAAAAGCAGAAAGGTAAGAGGGAGTCACTAGATCACAAAGCTCTCCATAGAGACGTCAACCACCAAAACTAGTGCATCCATAGATATTAAGCATTTATTCAGAGAATCTGGTCTCCCTAAATTTGGGGAATCATTTCATAATGAGTACCACAGGTAGGATCCTTCTATGTGCCATGAGACGATGTCTAAATGACAAAGCTGTCTGTGAATGTGTCCTTCACTTTTGTGCGAGATATTTTTAAGGGTGAATTTCCATGACACGGTAATGACAGCTGATATCTTGGTGCTGTTTAGTGCAGGAATCTTCAGGATGTTCATAGCAAATCCATTTTAACGCTTCGTGAAACGCAGCATTTAAAAAGCACAACCCAACAACATGTGTGCATTATTTTTGACATGTGTGTTTTCAAATTAAAATAAGGAAAAGTTGAAAAATATTTTTTATTGTCATCGAGAATATTTAACACTGCTATAGACTTTTTACATTTGTATTGTTATTCTTATTATTTTTTAATTAAATTGTAAACTGACATCCTGGAAATGCTTAGACTGGTAGAGAAAACAGTGATGAAATTAATCATCCATTCGGATGGAATTTTTTATATTTTTCTGAGTGATGGAAAAAAGAGACTTGAATGAGGAGGAGAATAAGTGTTCTATCTGGACAGGGGACCGATATGACAAATGTCACTGGCAGTTACGAAAATAGTAACCAAAATTTTAGCAGTCTTTGGAAGCTCCCACAGCAGAGGTGAGGGCATCCACAAAAATGTCGTCATTGGCCTGAGGGTCCTTGTTTTTTACAGGACAACCCATCACACTCCTCTGCAGTGTACACCCCCTCCTCTGTCTCTCTCTCTAGTTCTGTTTAAGAACTAGAGGCAGGAAAGATGAGAGAAGAAAAATAAAGTGAGATTTACTTTATATCTGATAATGTGGCTGAGAAGGAATAGGAACTCTCTTCCAACTCTGAGCTTATATTAGTCAAATGTCCTCTTTGGCAAATGTACAGAAATAAGGAGGCAAATTATCTTATGAAGAAATGGGGAATTAATCATTTACTGGCACCCAAGAATAACCAGTGTGCTTGTCCTCTTGTGCCAAGTAAATCCCTGCTGTAGCTATGTTTATATCTGGAATACTAAATAGAAATATAAAATGCATGTTATAAATGGGAGTCAAGCACAGTTGGCATAATATGATTGTTCAGTTAATATGGAATCCGCAAGCTGGTCTGAGAACTACCATTCACAACATTGTCCCTGTTGAAAACTATCTTTTGAATTCCAAACAAACGGTGTGCAGGTGAACTTCCAGTACATTCATCAATGAGGGCCCAAATTGTGCAGGACAGTACGAAGGAGTCGTGAGGGCCTGCGGCGTGATACCATGACATGAAGACATGCGTGGTTCAGCGAGACAGTGGCCGCGTGTCTGCAGATAATCGTGTGAAAGGGCCAAGCATATGCTTAGTCATTTACCTCCCTGCCTTATTAGCTGTCCCTAAGTTTATCCATATCGAGGCTTCTTGCAAGTGCTTATTGATACTCTTATCCGGACTGCTTAATTAAGCACACTATTGACAAAACCTGGATCTTTATTCAATCTAGCCTAAGAGAAGTTAGAAGCACTCTTTCAATTACTGAAGAAGCTCAGCCCCAGCCTGGAACCCTTAAGGCAGGAGACTGTTAGGAACAGGGTCGCACAGCAGGAGGTGAGCAGCAGGTGAGCCAGCGAAGCTTCATCTGTATCTGCAGCCACTCCCCAGCGCCAGCATCAATGCCTCAGCTCCGCCTCAGCTACTCAGGAATTGGATTCTCACAGGAGCACCGGTCCCTGGTGCCTAAAAGGTTGGGGACCCCGCTGCCTTAGGGTAACAAGTCAGCTAAGTTAATATTTTGGCATTAATTATATTCCAGTCACTGTGCTAAGCCCTTACCAAAGGATTACTTTAATCCTTCAAGTAATCCTGTGAGATGAGACCACATTTCATCCCATTTAACAGATATGGAAACAGAGGCCAAAGTTTCCAGAGCCAATTAGCTGAAGGGCCAAGATTCAAATCCAGGCCTGTGATTCCAGGAGCCTGCTCTTAGCTACTCTATGTTGCCAGCTGTTTACATCTGTCCTGAAGGTTATGTATTCATTTTCGTCAAATGGAGTTTGAAGCAGAGTTGAGTGGTCAGAACAAAAAAATCGAGACTTCATGTCTCATCTTTCCCAAATGCTAAAAAAAACTGTTTTTCAAGGATTGGGGCCTTTAACACATTTTATTATCTCTCATTCCATATGGACATGTGTTCTGCACCTTTTAGGAACTCGGTAAGCACTGATTCAAAACTCACATATATGTACCATACAGGGTTTTTAGGATAGATATTTCCTATCAGAGCAGTTAATGACGACGAAAAACCTGCGTGCCTCTTCCATTTTCCTACTCTCATGGCATATGGTTATTTTTCAATAGCACTTTATTTCATGTCATTTTCTGGGTTCCCACCTAGAACATTCAACACGTATATGAGAAATACTATCTAGGATTAATTTATAAATAACATACAGTTTTGAAAAAAAAAAGCACATTAATAACAGGCTGAAATATAATTCTAGTTCCACATGGACAAACTGAAAGAAAACTGATATCTTTTTGAACCCAGCCTTGGTCTAGATTCTTTAGTTTCGTCATTTCGTTTAACCTTCCTATGAGGCTAAGAACTACTAATATTTCATTTGACAGGGGAGGAAACTGAGATTTGGGAAAGTTAACACAGTTGTCCTTTATCAGACAGCTGGCTAATGGTTGAGCTGGAATTTAAAACCAAGCACATGGATTCCAGAGCCTCAGGTTTTAAACGTTACACGGCACTGGCTCTCTGCACTCATAAATCATACATTGTCTTTTCTGTGATATCTAATTTCTTTGAAGGCTTTCTCTTTTTGGGTCTGCATACTAACCAGCTGTACCGACAGGTTTGGCAACTATAAATTAGGTGGACTGTTCAGATAATCATCGGTATCATTTTTTTCCGAACAAAATGAGAAAATAATCCCATTTTTATAACATTTGTTGAGCACATTTTTATCTCAAAAATGCTATGCTAAAAAAAAATGTTGCATTTTCAAAGAAGTTTGACTTGAATCCTTTTTTAAATGACTTTATTTTCTATATCCATGTTCCTCGGTGAAAATGGAGTGGAAGAGGGACAAAAGGAGAGATCCCAAAATCTCATAAGCATTTTTAAACTTTTATAAGCTGACACTCTTCCAATCCTCTCCCTGATAATCTGATATTCCCATCTCGAGTTCTGTATTAATTATAATATCATTTATCAGAAGAAACAAAGGGTTTAAAAACTCTCGGCCCCTTCCCCGCTCCCTCCCACTGGATCTCTTCTCCTTATCCTTGAGTGTGGGGTCATGCCATAGGGGTCCCCCAATTTCCTTTAATGGGCCAAGTGTGAACAGAGCGATGCTGGGGGAAAAGGAGGCCAAGAGCCATCTGTTTAGGCTGCTCACAGTCTGGACTTAAGCTACAGGCGACTGTGTTCCTGGAGCTCACGGATCGTTCAGCCTAGAACACCAAGGAAATGAGCCAGGCGAGGATTTGAAAACATAGATCAAAACAAAGCAATACTCCTGGAGCACACTCTGAATCTGTTTGCCCCGGAAATCTGACAAAATCCATATCAATTCAGCGGCCATGACCATATATCTTTCCATTTGTAAAACAGGTAAGAGTTACAATGCCTTGAATTTTTTCCAGGCCTTCGTAAAGTTAGTATGTTACTAACGATGTTACTAAAATTCCCTCAAAGTGAAAAAATCTTGTTTTACCAATGGAGAAGAAAATGGCCCTCTCTGGATTATGGAGGACATCAGCTTAAAAACAAAACATACACTAAGCACAGATGTGTGAAATGAATTTAAAAACCATGTGAGTAGGTACGCAGACTGGCCCAGGTGAGCGTGGTTGCTGTGAGGGTGTGGGGCGGAGGACAGACCCGCCAAGGAAGCCAGCAGTGAGAACACTAGATAGAGGAACAGTCATAGCCACCGGGAGTGTGACAATTAACACAACCCATGCAAGATGCAAATCGGATGTGAATGTCTGATGCTCATATCCTATTAATAAGGCTCTAGATGAAAACGGAATTTCACATATATGGTCAGGTCTTTTGGGGTTCAGTTCGTTTCTGATTCAGAAGCAGGTGTTAAATGCAGGTCTGCATACTGTCGGCAGGTTAGAGTCCCTGGCTCCCGGACCTGCACAATCATCCTGTGAAAGTTGCTCCACAAATAGCTAATTACAACTCGACATGTTCATGAGACCATGTTAAAATCAATACATTTTCTTCACAGAAAGCAGGCTCTCATTGGAGGCTGAGTTCCATTTTTTTTTCCCTCTCATCTTTTATTTAAAAGCGAACAGAGTTTCCATTTGAATGTTGAATAGGAAATGCCTCAGCATTTACTACATTTCCAGGGCTAACTCTGAAAAGTTCTTCAAGTTTAATATGGCTTTGATGAACAATTTTTAGTCAGTAGAACTTAACACCAAAACAACTAAATATTATCTAAAGTACCTGTGGTTTTTACAAGCCAATACAGGCCAAAAGGAAAGAAATAGGATTTAATATAATTATACCTGCATGTGGAGCTAACAGTACAATTATTTCAATTGTCACAGAAGTAATTTCAATACCCTCAGTCATCGTGTATTCGCGTTACAAGGCAAAGATATAATTACTATATATAATACTTTAAAATATGTGATGCATTCTTTGTTCTCATTTTAAGTAGTGCAAATAAGGTAACGTAAAACGTTTTGCAGATTTTTTTTTTTTTTTTTTTGCTTTATGTTATGATCTTGATACAATATAACGAAATATATGCACTGACCAACACCATAGTCTCTGAAGCATACCATTTCTGGGTAAAACATGCTTCACTTTGAAACAGATTGATATAAAAATGCATGCATACTATAAAAGAACAAAGACAAACTGTTTTCTAAAACATTAACTTTCTTATATTCACACATTTGGATATTGGTGAAAATAAACATTTAAAGCACTCTAACGAGCTGCCCCAACCCAGCACAGTCCTTTTGCGTTCTGTCAGAGTGACAGATGCAAGACTGGAGAGTGAATAATCCCCTTTAGAAGACATATTTACAAAGCCGGCATTGCCAGGGTTTTTATGAACTCTTTCATTGCTCAAACCAAAAGTAAAATAAAATTTAAAGACAAAATAAGTAGCTGTTCTTAATTTTTTAATATATGCCATCATGTTACATGATATCTGTTTGTTTTTGTCAATCTGGGAGCTTAATGGAATCAATTCACTTTAGCCTCAAAACACGAACACTTATAATTTGGTTAAAATCTGTAAAACAACTCGTTAGCATTTCCATGGTGTACCTATAAAGCATCAGAGTAATCGTGCTCTAAGAAACAAGTCATGTTAAACTTGGTTTTAGTAGATACAGCCTGCTTTCCCAATTAAATTTGAACTTAAATACTTCAGCATTTTATGCTCGAAAGTAAATTACAATAGGGTTCATTTCCCGTGCACCTTTGTGGTTGTGCACCCTCTCTTCACAGCACTCCCCACAAGCGCAGAGCAAGCAGCCACTGGGGGCTCAGGTGCAAACGGTTCTCTAAAAACTAAGGAATCTCTTACTCCTTAATGTTTCTTAATACCCTGACACGTGACATCATCAATCCCAAACTCCTATAAAGTTCATAATCAGTATACAGAATATTCCATCACATCAAAAAGTGCCCACATACCCCTTCGTATTCAATCCCCTTTTTCCCATTCCTAGCCCCTGGTAAACACTAATCTGGTTTCTGTCCCTATAGTCGTGCCCTTTCCAGAATGTCAAATAAATGGAATCATACGGAATGTAGTCTTTTTGTCTAGATCTTTCATCTGGCAGAACGCTTCTGAAATGCTCCCATGTTATTGTGGGTATCAGAAGTTTGCTCCTTTTTACTGCTTGAATCTTAGCTCGTTGTGTGGAATTCCTTTATCCACTCCTCAGTTGGCGGACATTTAGGTTGTTTACAGTTATTTTGGTGATTATGAATAAAACTGCTATAAAGATTTGCCTATAGATTTTTATCTTGACCTATGTCTTCATTGCACCTGGGTCATTACCTAGGAGAGGGAGTGCCGGGTCTATGGTAAGGATATCTTCAACTTTATAAACAACCAGAAAACTCTTCCCCAATGTCACTGTTCCATTTGTATTTCCACGAGCAATGCTTAAGAGTTCTAGTTACTCTGAATCCTTGACAGCATTTAGTTCGTCTGTTTTGTTTGTTTGGTTTGTCTGTTGGTTTTGTTTGGAGCTATTCTAATAGCTAATTAAAATCTTGTGATTTTTTTTTATTTGTATTTTCCTGATGACTAATGATGTTGAGTATCCTTTTATGTGCATATCGGCCGAACATTCATATCTCTTCTCTGGTGTCTTTTCAAATATTTTGTTCATTTTTAAAACCAGGTTCACTTATTACTGAGTTTTAAAAGTTCTTTTTATGTACTCTGGTTTTTATATATGCTGGTTCCTTATATATTCTGGAGTGAGAATTATTTTGTGTGTGTGTGTGTGTGTGTGTGTGTGTGTGTGATTTTCTACATTCTAAGTGGAAATGAACATTGTTTTAGTTGAAGACAATCAATATACTATTTGCAGATGACAGCTGTATAAAACTCAAGGGTTTTTTAAGCCATTTATTATCATTTTAATTGTTTACTGTATACTAGTTCCATGCTGATGCCTTTCATCTAAGGACACAGAAATCCAAATACGCACAATTATTTTTGCTTCTGAAACTATCTAGAAATATTAGAAGTAATTATTTTAAAATGAGTAAAATGAAAAATTTTGTTTGTTGTACTCTTATCTTTTGAGATGTTTTAGTGATTTTTTGCTTTAACTGGAAATTCCTACATGATGGTTGGATAAAGGAAAATCACACCTGATAGTGATGTAATTCTCAGGAGAGAACATGATTTCATAAAAGCTTTAGCTCAATTACCACAATGGCCAGGCTGTCAAAATCCACCTACGAATCACCTCTAGTTCCATTTTGGCTGGATTTTTGCATTAATTTTACTTGTTGAATTTATCTTAATAGAATGAAACCACTCAATGAAGTTCCTGTAAGAAGCTTTCTTAAGAATTTCAAGAAGCTTTCTGAATCAGGCTGAGTTGTTTGTAAAGGAAAGAAATTCTGGTTCACGTTTTACTTTTTTGTGTAAAGGTCTAGTAGGAAAAATATAGAGCTACTCTAATGTACTGTTCTAATGAGAAGCTGTTCGAACAACTCTCATGACACAATATTCTTTAGAACACTTTTAAGAAGATCAAGCTTCATACCCTAGGATATGGATGAACTTTATTAAGCATTTTGACTTTATATTGTATTAAATTTTCCTTTTCTGAAATATTACCAAAAAAAAGAACGTATACAGGAAATGTATGTCAACATTGGGGAAGGGATGAACAGGAGCAAACCAACACAGGTATTTATATACTTTTTCATTTATTTGATCAGAGATCAAAATTAGTAAAGTATATTTATTCTACATAAATCTTTCAAACTTTCTACTTAGAACTTCTGCCAAATATCTGTTGAACAGTCCAATATACTCTAAGTGACCTACATTGTAGGGTAAAAATGAGAAATGGGACTTGGCAAGTGGAAAGTCAGGCAATGAAATCAGTCTGCCCCGGTAATGAGGTGTTTTGGACATGGGCAAAGTGAGTACCAGCATTTGAATGTCACGCCTTCAGGTTGGAGGAGAATGCAGTCTGGGTGTAGGAGATGTGACTGCACTGAATGATCTCTTGGATCTCCTCTGACTATGGGAAATAATGATTATGGCATCTGCAGGTTTTCCTGAGATAGGAATATGGGAGGGTGGGTACATATTAAATCCACTGTTTCTCTCATGTTAGCCAATGATTTATCCCTTATTAAAAACAAACATAAAGGTGAGGAGAAAAAAAAAAAACAAACAGAAGATCCATAGCCTTCTAACTCCCTTCCCACACTCTTGCAAACTTCCTGCCTCAAAGATTTTTCTGATATCTGGTTATCAGAAGTGTTTATCAAATGTCTTTCAGTTTGAAACAATATAACTATTTAAGGATGATTTAAAGTGGCTAGGATTTAGATGTACCTACAGATTTAGCTTCATGCGAGGCCGCCTTATACACTAGCCCACCTAAGAGCAGTCCAAGAAGCTTCTACTTCACACTGAATTCCCTTCTGTGGTCTGCCTATTTAATGACTTCAGATTTTTAGGCAAACATGGGAGTAAGTCATAAAAGGGACCTGTTTTTCATGTTCTCAACACTGCTAAACCAAAAGAAGTACAAACAAATAAAAAAATCCCTCACAAAATATTCAGGGCCAATGGAAATGCTACCTCTGAACCCTGGATATTTGGGTCACGTTTCTGTATGCTTCTCTTCTCCATTTAGAGCTTGTGCATAAGAGGTTTTGCATAATTAGGGAGAGAACATGAGCAAAGTCCCATGGCTCTTCCCGAGTCCAGACGGGTCTTTCCCTCATGAACACAACTCTTCCATGCATTACCATATTCATGGTTTGGATCTTCAAGCCACTCCCTGCCCCCCCCACCCTGCCCAATCCCTTGGTCAGAAAAGGAGAGGGTCTGAGAATGTGCAGTGAAGGACAATGTTTGAAATACCAACTTTTGTTTCCCCTTAGTTTGTATCTTCTTTCCTCACGGTTAAAAAAAAAAAAAAAAGGAAAGAAATAAATAAAATTAGGTGTCATATACTTCCAAAAGGAGGTACGCAATAGGTTGAAAAGCAAACAATGAACACCATGGGTCTAGCTTTTATAAGTAAAAAATGCAAACTCTGAGACAGTCCTAGAACATCGCAGGACATGACTGGAGAGGGCTCCAGTTCTGAGAGTCCACGCCCAGAGGAACAAGGAACATGTTGAAAGAGAACAGAGACTTTTGAGGTAACAGAATACAATGACTCATGATGGCATCAGCCAAGGCCTGAGTGAACACATGCTTCGCATTGTCCCCCACCTCCAACAATGACTGGCTGCTATATAACCACCTGGGAATTAGAAAGAACCCCTCAAAAATAGGAAACTACAACAAAATAAAATTTAGCTATAATCCTCATCTTTCAGGACTTTACAATAGAAATTAAACTCTAAAGTCATATTATTTTCACATCTTAGTTTATGGACTGAGAGACGCACCTGCTTACTGAAACATACCAGACGACTAACCCAGAATGCGTAACCGAAACCCCCTTTCTTGAGGGGTAACTTTCGGCAGTGGATCTAACATCTTTGCTACAGAGGTAACTATACGTAACGAGCAGAAAAATCATCACTTAAATTAATGGTGACCTGTATGCTCACTTTCTCACATTTCCTGAAATCTGATGTGTTAATCCTACTAATCCCAAACAAATGCACCTACACTTTATAACCACGAAAGTCAGGGGACAAGGTGTCTTCTGGAACACTCGGTCGTGAGGCATTAGTTCGGACCATACGTAATTCAGATACATGGAAAATTCCCAAGTGCAAACATGATAGCAAAGTTGGAGGAAAAAAATAGCGTGGCTCTAATACGTGCCCTCAAAACCCAATTCATCCTTCTACTGTAGGAAAATTAGTGGGAGAAGGAGAAGGAGCAGCATTAGTCGTCGAAGTACTAGGAACAACAGCAACAACAATA
>NW_011888794.1:11675945-11683740 GCF_000151845.1 Pteropus vampyrus
ACTTCACACTGAATTCCCTTCTGTGGTCTGCCTATTTAATGACTTCAGATTTTTAGGCAAACATGGGAGTAAGTCATAAAAGGGACCTGTTTTTCATGTTCTCAACACTGCTAAACCAAAAGAAGTACAAACAAATAAAAAAATCCCTCACAAAATATTCAGGGCCAATGGAAATGCTACCTCTGAACCCTGGATATTTGGGTCACGTTTCTGTATGCTTCTCTTCTCCATTTAGAGCTTGTGCATAAGAGGTTTTGCATAATTAGGGAGAGAACATGAGCAAAGTCCCATGGCTCTTCCCGAGTCCAGACGGGTCTTTCCCTCATGAACACAACTCTTCCATGCATTACCATATTCATGGTTTGGATCTTCAAGCCACTCCCTGCCCCCCCCACCCTGCCCAATCCCTTGGTCAGAAAAGGAGAGGGTCTGAGAATGTGCAGTGAAGGACAATGTTTGAAATACCAACTTTTGTTTCCCCTTAGTTTGTATCTTCTTTCCTCACGGTTAAAAAAAAAAAAAAAAGGAAAGAAATAAATAAAATTAGGTGTCATATACTTCCAAAAGGAGGTACGCAATAGGTTGAAAAGCAAACAATGAACACCATGGGTCTAGCTTTTATAAGTAAAAAATGCAAACTCTGAGACAGTCCTAGAACATCGCAGGACATGACTGGAGAGGGCTCCAGTTCTGAGAGTCCACGCCCAGAGGAACAAGGAACATGTTGAAAGAGAACAGAGACTTTTGAGGTAACAGAATACAATGACTCATGATGGCATCAGCCAAGGCCTGAGTGAACACATGCTTCGCATTGTCCCCCACCTCCAACAATGACTGGCTGCTATATAACCACCTGGGAATTAGAAAGAACCCCTCAAAAATAGGAAACTACAACAAAATAAAATTTAGCTATAATCCTCATCTTTCAGGACTTTACAATAGAAATTAAACTCTAAAGTCATATTATTTTCACATCTTAGTTTATGGACTGAGAGACGCACCTGCTTACTGAAACATACCAGACGACTAACCCAGAATGCGTAACCGAAACCCCCTTTCTTGAGGGGTAACTTTCGGCAGTGGATCTAACATCTTTGCTACAGAGGTAACTATACGTAACGAGCAGAAAAATCATCACTTAAATTAATGGTGACCTGTATGCTCACTTTCTCACATTTCCTGAAATCTGATGTGTTAATCCTACTAATCCCAAACAAATGCATCTACACTTTATAACCACGAAAGTCAGGGGACAAGGTGTCTTCTGGAACACTCGGTCGTGAGGCATTAGTTCGGACCATACTTAATTCAGATACATGGAAAATTCCCAAGTGCAAACATGATAGCAAAGTTGGAGGAAAAAAATAGCGTGGCTCTAATACGTGCCCTCAAAACCCAATTCATCCTTCTACTGTAGGAAAATTAGTGGGAGAAGGAGAAGGAGCAGCATTAGTCGTCGAAGTACTAGGAACAACAGCAACAACAATAGGTGGGTTTTGACTGACCGTATGCTCTGTGCCAGGTACTGTGCTACCTACACACATTACTATATTTCGATCTTACAGTAATGTCATCTCCAGAACACATGCTTGTCATTAGTCTTCCATATCACTGTCCCTATGCACCAGCAAGTTCTAAGACAGGCTTTCCACAGAGAGGAATCATCTCTAAGTGCCCCAAATGTAATTCAGTACCACTCGAAAATAGTACGTGGTAGGGCTACTGGAAACAGAGCTCTGTGTTATGTTATTTGTCAGTCCAGCCTCTCTGTGTTTCTGTGGATTCTCTGTCAATGAAACACCGGTATGCAGAGAAGAATGCACTGTTAGACATTTTTTTAAAACTTTAATGACTGCACAAATGAATAATGAATTATCCAGAGGATGTAATCTCTCAATCACATGCTTCTACAATAATAAAACAGAACATCTACTTCCTGCATTTTAAATGGCACATCAGTTGTAACTTCTAAACACTGGCTATGTTAAGGATGGAGAATCGCAGGTATTATACTCCAGACATGGCTGAAACATATCTGGGGAGGGACGCCTCGTCTGCACTGTTATTTTTATATGTGAAGAACAGTTCTTCATAGTTAGGAGTGGAAATTCCATCTGCTGCTTGCTATATATACAGACTTGGAGCAGACCTTGAAAATGCTTATTTGTTACAAGAAAATACAATATATTTTCAGACTGCTTAAATATTGAACTGGGAAAGATTACAGACAACTCTGTGCCAACAAGAGCCAGCGGAGATTATCAACGTTATGCAGAAGGGAAAACAAAAGCATCCTGAATACTCCTATTGAGTAAACTTACTCATCACTTAGTTTTAAAACAGCTTAGATTTTTTTATTTCTCCATTGTCTCTGATATAATTTCAACGTCAGGCAGAGAATCGGAGAATAGAGAGGCAGAAGCATGTACTGTACATGGCAGGGACACACGGGACTGAGGAGGCAGAGGGAAGGCGAGAACAGATTTAACTTTAGATTCTTTTTAGAAAAAAAAATGACAGTTTATTAAATGAGAGGCAGTTACACACACCTCTGACATCTCAAAGTTCTAAGCAGCGGCTATGGCATTTTAAGATGTTAAATATGCATTGTGGGCTGTTTCTTCAGAAAGTCATTTTAACCTCCTCTCTCCATTGTCTGTCAAGATGAATGGTAGGCAGCACTGAATTTTTTTAGAGAACGTTTGTTTGGTCATGACAAATAATTCAAAATATGTTTGTTACATAATATATGCATATCATATCGAAACATAATAAAATGAACGTAGAGGTCAGTATACACTGTGGTTGATAAATATTTTTTGAGTGATTTTTCCCTTTTAGATGTTCGTCATCCTTGAGGTCAGTGTGGAGCAGAGATGCATTTATTAAAAAGTATGAGCATAATCAGTGTGTATATGTATTTGGATCTCCTATCATTACCTATTACTTTCTACTGATTTTCTTTTACCTATGCCTACGAGGCTTATGAACTTGAAGAACCTTCCAGGAGAAAAAGCTACTTTTATATGCCCTTGCTTGCTTTAGTAGTTGTTTGTTTCCAAGAAGATTTTTTTACTAGGCCCAAAGGTGTGCATTATTCGAATAATTTAGTACTATCCTAGGGCTACTCAACTGTAAACAAGTCTGCTCTATGAAAAAACTGCCTAAAAATTGCAACTCAACATTTTAGACCATGAAAAGGAACTGGCTGAGGATATATTAATTTAAAGAATGAATTGAAGAATCTTATTATAAACTACAATTCTTCCTTTTTTTTTTTTTAATCAACAGTTCCCATTGGATTTTGTGAGAGTTAGAAAAAAAAAATGTTTAATTCTGCACTAATGTCATTCAAATGCAGGCAAGGATTAAAAAATACTTTCCGTAATTTTGTAAAGGTAATTCTAGTCTTTCAGAAAGTCCTAATTCAACGATTCTACAAAGTTTACGGAGATTGCTTTGCTCATTGGAGGGAGTACATGTATTGGGGTTTGCTGCCATTTCCCACAGCTGAATTAACCACCAAAAGGTAAAATTCGAATGATTTATCTCGAGTTGGCAAACTTTTTTTCTGTGAAAAACCAGATGGTAAGTATTTTCGGCTTTGTGGGCCAACTGTCGCAACTACTGAACTCCATCACTGCTATAATTCACAAGCAGCCATAGACAATAAATAAATAAATGGGCTTGGCTGCATGGCAATAAAACTTTATAAAAACAGGCAGTGGCTGCATTTCGCCTATGGACCGCAGGCTGCCACAAATTTAAAAGAGAATGATTAAAATTTAATTATTCCCTTGAAAAAATAAGAATCTTGGATAACTTTAGATGAAAACAACTTTTATTTCAGATACTTTTAAAGTATCACGACCAGTCTTTTACCATATCGTCAAAAATGCGATTTTTTTGACTTCATTGATGGCTTAGTATTTTCATATAAAATGGTTGTAAAGATGGGAATTTTGATTTCCCACATGCTTTCTCGTCTTTTTAAAATTATTATTATTATCAGTGGCCTAAATGAGCTACAGCTATCAGACAGAACAGGTCAGTTTTCTTTTACCTTCAGTGATTTTCTTGGTCAATAAACAGCTCAATACAAGACTCTGAGGGACTGAATCCGCTCTTAGTCTTTAAAAGATTTCCGAAAACAGTCCTCACCCTTGTAAATTATTAAAGTACTGATGCAAACAGAACAGAATTATGAAGGTATAATACTGAGGCGAATTTATAAAACAACCTGTGAAGAACAATTTTGGAAAAAGAAACCTTCATCCTTTACATACAGTTTCAAGGTGTATCTTCATTTTATTCATACAACCAACAATATACTGACCTTAACGTTTCTGCCTACCTCTCTTTTCCTCTCTTGATATTACCAGGAGGTAAAGGGTTCTTTACTTGCATCTTCGGCTGCATAAAGAGTCAGTTTAGAACATTTTACTAGAGTTAGCTAAGAGCTTTAGCTTGCTCAGTGGACACCTGAATTACAGCAGCTTGATCCTCTCCACATGCAGGCTGTGACAATGTTTTCTTTGCTTTATTATCTTGTTATCATTTAAAGTGTACTTTGCCCACTTACATTATCAGAAACCCATTTCTTCCTTTCGCTAACAATAGCAAAATAGATCTATTGAAACTTTAGAAGTGTAAGAAAGGAAGATGTACCATTCAGCTTGAACTAAGTAAGGCCCACTTTTTCACTGCTGATTTAGACCCTCCATTTCTCGACATCTCATTTACCCTACGTTTCTGGCAAACAGAGAAATACCAGAGAGCACTTTATGTGTTTCATTTATGGTGCAACACATTCGATATCCAACCCTAACCTGCATTCCAGAGTGTTAAATCTACCTGGCATCAAGCAGTTCAGGCCTTGATGATTAATTTCAGGTCTAATAGAAAAGATAAACAACCCATTGCAATTGCAGAATGGGAAGCATACATTTCCTTAATCGTGGGGAAATTACTAAATCCTATTCACCACAGGTGTGTAGGTTTATGCTACCAGCATCTGCTGTGAATCACATGAAGATATTATTTTCATTCTATAGCACCAATGGGTGTTTATGGAAATAGCTGTACACTATACAATTTTGATTGCACAGACAGAAAAATAGTTATTTGGAATGCAATTTGGACTGCAATATTTCTTTTCCGTTGCCTCTCATTTGGCAGCTTATCCTACTCAGATATTATCATCAATATGCCATACATAAACTTACATTCATCACTGGTATTTAGGCTTATTAACTAAACAGCAATTATATTGTCACACATGGATTATGGGAATGAATACAACTGTGTGTCGCGGTGCTTCTTTCTTTATAGCACAATGTGTTTTTTGTTGTTAACAAGCCAGAATATAAACAATTTGTTTGAAAGTATTAAGAAGTGTCATTGAAGGCAACAACGGCATTTTTATGAATATGCCCATTTATAAGACATTCCTTTATAAAATTTAGCAACCCAGCATGTTCTAACATAAACTTGTATTGAACACAACTGCACAGAAGATTCAATTATAGTACGCAATTTTACAAATTAATTAAGGTCTGCTATTTATGCAAATCTCATCGCTATGTTTAAAAAAAACAGATGATTTTGAAGACTTATCGGTTCCCACTAAAATAGCAGATAGATTCACCTCAGAAGGCAACAGCAAGAGGCAGAGTTGCACAACTTGGTAGCCTTTCATGTTCCTGGGATGCCTCCTCCAGGCAGGCCCAGGCTTTGTGACTCCAGATCTGCTGAGAGCAGAACCAAGACCAGCACCTTCTCGTGCATGATGCCACTACCACAGCCAGGGTGTCAACCATATGGCGGGTCCCTGATAATCTCTTGACAGCGCTCAGTATCTATAACAGGAAAAGTTCATTCTTTCCTTATGCAGAATTCCTGAAGAGAGTCCAGAGGAAAGAGCCCATCCGCCACCCAAAGAGTGAATGCAGTCGGCTGGTTTCAGAGTCCAGAAATGACATTCCCCACCGCCTGCGGCATCAGAGAGGCTTCATGAAAGTGGACTACTTCCGCTCACAGACGTTGGTACTATTAAAAGTGGCAGAATTAAAAAGGAGAGCTTGAGAGCTATTTCATATAAGGAGGACAAAACTAGTACTTTTGGTGACAAATACACTTCCCTATCTGATATAAATCTTCCACCAAATGTGTATAAATGTGGATGGAGCTAGAATGACAACCATTTTTACAGGGGAGGAAAAAAATTAAATGAAATCATTATCAGCTGGTGCTATATCTGTAAATAGTAAGTTGTAATATTTCAAGTAATGAAAGTCATATTAAAAACTTTCACCTGAATTAACCGGGTTTATTGACATAATTGCAATTCTGTTCTAATTTGGATATATTAACAGGGCTTTTGTATTCACTATCTAATGGCTTCATAAAACAGCACATTGTGACTGCAGGTAAAAGCTGAAATCAGGACAGGCCAGTAAGAAACCCTAGGCTTCCAATTCAAGCTTCAGGCAATGACTCCACCTGAGTCTGCATGTGCTCTGTCTGTATCAGTCTTGCTGGGTATAAATTAGAATTGCCGCTTCTGTCCATGATGAGTGATAAGTTCTGAGAGTTAAAAATATAAGTTCAAATTTTTAATAAATCCTAGAAGGATTTAAAGGAAGAAAGTAGGTCTATATAAAATGCTAATTAATCTATAATTTTTCCTTTTATATTAAAAAATATAATTTCAAACTCATTTTATTTTCAAAACTTACCACTGCTGTGTGGTCCAGATGTTGGGTGGACCTCACCACTATTAGCAAGAAGTGATTCATTCTCCACATGTGATATTACAATTCTCAGTCTATTTACATTTTTACGACTGTAAAATCCTGCTGACTTTTCACACTTTTTGAATACAGCAAGGTTTGTACATGAAAAATAAAATTGTCATTTCTTAAAGAAGAAATTTAGAATATCGATTCTGAATATACAGTCCCTAGATTGACTTTTCTCTGATTTTAAGCTGATTATTCTTTTAGTTCTCAATTAACAGTATTTATTTCATTTATATGTAAATAAGTTATTTAAAATTTTTTTTTTAACAATTCTAGACTGCTTGGACTATTAAGCATTGCACATTTTTCTCCTTATAAGTATTTGGTTATCTTATTTTTTATAAGTATTTTTTATAAGTATTTTCTCCTTATAAGTATTTGGTTATCTTATTTTTATGCAGATTTCTATTCATGAATATTTAAGGAGGAAACAATTTTCTTACTGATTTCTCTCTCGAATATATATACATATATATGTGTATGTATACGTATGTACATGATTTCATGAGTGATTATGTGTGAGGTAGTGACTCTCCTCTAAGAGAGACTCTGAATTTAAAAGCTAAATTATTGACTCCATCCATGCATAACTTACCAGTGGGCACAGATCCTTAATTCCTGACCTGCGGTCGGTATTATTATTTCAACAGATGAGGAAACTGAGGCAGACAGTGGTTAAATAACCCACCAGTGCTGTAGAGATTATAACTGAGACAGCAAGAACTCAAACCAAAGCCCTCCGGGTCCAAAGTCTGTGTTTTATCCTGTCCCCTATTTGTCTCTCTGGCCTACTAGTCTGAGAATATGGAAGAATAGGGAAACCATTTCCTCAACATGGGGGAAAGTCTGGGAGGAAGAGACTTCTTGTGGGGGAGCACATGGGACAGGGAGAGGAGAAAGCAAGTGTTTGCATTTGGATATGCTAGAGTTGAGGGTTGATTTATTATAAGTTGAACTGCATCTTTCCAAAAGATGCCGAAGGCCTAACTCCAGTG
>NW_011888794.1:11684130-11692692 GCF_000151845.1 Pteropus vampyrus
AGCTTGACACTGTCTGGATAAAGTTTATATACAATAAAACTGGACAAAATGCTTCCTAATTAAAATAAGACATACATATCTACAGTTATTTTTTTTATGAATTCTGATTTTTAATTACAAAATGAATTATATATGTCCATATTTTTCAATAAAAAAAAAATCTCACCATTTTCAAATTAAGCCTACTGGATACTATCTTAATTTCGGCTTAGCCCACATTTCTTTTACATCACTTACCATAGAAAACCACATGAAAACTGCTCTGAAAACATGGTAATATATGTAAATATAAGGAACTAGCATTTGCTGACCATCCACTGTGCATCAAGAATTGTGTCATACACACTGCATGTAGGTACTTGTTATAATTTTATAATATTCTTTAGTAGCAAGAGACAAAGCAGAATTTTTTGAAGCTGTCCAATTTATAGCCAAGTGAATGAGACAAAATATTAACATAGTCACGTGCCACATAAAGACATTCCATCAACCATGGATCGCTTATAGGATGGTAGTCCCATAAGATTGTAAGAGCGGAAAATTTTCTATCGCCTAGCAATGCAGCCATCGAAATGTCTTAGCATAACATGTTACTCACAGCAATTAATATAGAATAAGGATATAAAGAAAAAATATTTCTACAGCTACACAATGTGTTTGAATTTTAAGCTGTGTTATTACAAAAGATTCAGAAACTTAAAAAAAATTTAAAAGTTTATAAAGTAAAAAAATTACAGTTAGCTAAGGTTAATTTATTATTAAAGAAAAACATTTTTAATAAATTATGTGCAGCCTACGTGTACAGTGTTTAGTCTAAAGTCTACGTAGTGGACGGTCACGTCCTGGCCTTCACGCTCACTCACTGACTCATGCAGAGCAACTTCCTGTCCTCAAGCCACATTCACGGTAAGTGCGCTGTACCATGAACCCGTCTTTATCTCTTATATTGTATTTTTACTGTACCTTTTCTGTGTTTGGGTATACAAATGCGACTATGTTGCCACTGTCTATAGTATTTATTACAGTAACATACTGGCTAGGTTTGTAGCCCACGAGCAATTGAATATACTATACAGCCTACATATGTGTTAGGCTAGACCACCTAGGTTTAGTACGTATACTCTGTGACATTCACAAAATGACAAAATTGCCTAACGATGCAATTTCAGAATGCATCCCCTTTGTTAAGTAGCACATAACTGTAAGCGGAATGTCAACCACATGGTGGGTTTTCAATGAACTATCATGAGTGGATTGGATTATTCATCATAAGAACTATCATTATCATAAAGAATGTATAAGCATAACCAAAATCCTAATAGGTGTGTGTTTATCTTCTGCGACTACATTGAAAGGACTGGGGTGTGTTTGTGTGTGTGAGTGTGTACACATGTGTGTGCACACGTGTAGTACATGTGTGCATGTGTGCATGTGTGCGTGTGAGTGTGTGTGTGAGAACATGTGTGTGTGTATCTCAGGCTTCCTAGTTGTAATCAACAATTTCGTTTTGGATGACAGAAACAGAAAAGGAATTTATTAAACAGATTTTATATAGCTACATGATTCAACAGGAGCTCTATGGAATCAGATCAATGCAATCTATGGAATCAGGATCAACTTATAAAACCATATGCAGAATTCATATGGCAAGAAAAACACTGCCACCCTTGGTTACCAATTGCCATGTGTTATGACTTCCTCTGTTGTCACTACTACACGGGGAACTTGGTTCTGTAGGCTTCACTACTCTTGTTTGCCACTTAGGAGAGAGATCCATGGTCCCTTTTTCTAGCATCATTAGCTTCTGAATCCAAGTCAACACAAGTGTCACTGATTGGTAGAAACCAGACCACATGCCTGAGTCTCTGTTACAAGGAAGTCTGAGAAAACAAGAATCTAGCATGTTGAGCATCTATCAAAGGGAATAGTCCCTTATTCCCAACGAGATTCTTATGGCGAAATGTTCCCAAATATACAAAGGGGATTTAGATGTCTCAGGGTCATAAAGAATAACAATGTCCACCACACTGTGGCAGAGATTGCATCTTATCTGTCTGTATATCCCAACATATAACCACATGCATATAATATATTAGGCACTTAATTTAATAAAATCAAATAATAAAGAACATGAAGAATAAGTGAAGTTTACCTTTATTATTTATTAAAATGTAAATCAAGGCACACAATTTTGAAGCCATGCCAAATTTTATAGGTGAACCCATAAGTATATGAGATCAGTAGATTGGTTCTGTTTACTATAATATTGAACAATTACTTAGATGAGACGTATATTAAAGTGCAAGTATTTGTTCATTTAATGAATAACTGTGGCAGATTTATTAGAAATATGTTATTCCAGGACTCCTGAAGCAATAATTTCTCATTTGAATTCAGTTGTCAGGGAGAAAAGGCTAAAGCAGAATTAGTGTAATATTATTCACTTGGGATAGAGAGTAATTAATAAATATATCTGAGAAAATGTTTTGACCACTCTGAAAAAGTAACCGATTAACGGAGCACGTCACTCATGGCCCGCACACCATTCATTCATCATTCAGCACACATTTACTAAAGAAACTGCAACACGCCGAGCATGTTGTTGGAGCTGAGGATGTATCTATCCTACGTACAAAAAACAGTGTCACATCTCCCCCTTAGAGAGCAAAACAGTGGAGAAATTCTCCTTCCAAATAAATGCAGTTGAGGTTCTAAAATGTTCATCAGAAAGTTATTTTTGCCTAAATTATCATACATGTTTCTATGTCACTCCAGATGTAATTGTCAAGTACAGTTTGCATGTCTTCGCTCTTTGCCATATCCTTTCTTTGGCCTTTCCTTCCATATGCTTGTCTCTCTCCTGCCTGTGGTTTTCTATTTCTATCTCTCTTGAAAAAAAGAAAGAAAGAAAGAAGATGCCACTTTGCCAGCTGCATAAACTACATGAGGAAATGACATCCATCAGCCTTACCTCTGGTGGCAGTCTGTCCTGGTCATGTGCAGCATGCTGCTAACTTTCAGGTGTACAGAATGCCCTTGCCACCCGACTATGGACATACGAATATAACCTCTCCTTCTGTATGTGCTTTCATAGTTTTGTGGAACTTTCAAGGAAAGAAAATTTAATTCATCCTTCGTCTTCCTTCTTTCTGAAGGACAGGAGGCCAGAGCTTTTGTCCACTGGTTCACAAGCCTATTGGTTGGAGTTTGCCCTCAACAGCATAAGTTCCTTTTTCAGGCTGTACTTTCGCATGGACTATGGGAAACAGAGCATGAGAAATTGGGGGGAAGAAATGAACAGACTCACTGTTCATCTGAACAAGATGTGTCTGATCTCACAAGGAGCTGTGTCCATCACAGCAGCCTCTCCATCAGAGGAAGGCCAAGGGAAGGTCAAGTAAATATGCCACTGCATATGTTTTGATGTAGCAGCCAGTTCTAGAAATTTCCCTGACAATATTCCTCCAGCCAATAAGCTGATTTTATTAAACCTTCCTCCTTGTCAGCTAAGCAGCAATTGGAGGTAAGTTGTATCACAAGCTTTGACGGGCCAAATAGTTTGGAGATAGTTATCATCTTATGTGATAGTTTTCAAATTCTGAAAACTATAAATCCCGTCAAATAGCAGCCCTAGAAGCATCAGAGTTAGGGGTGTACAGATATTTTCTATCTACTACCCAAAGTATGTTTGTTCTTAACCGCATTCCAAAGGCCAGATGCTATAACATCACCAACTCTGCCCTGAGAGAAAAAAAGAGTGTACTTTAATTTTAAATCTTAGGTGTCTGAAGTCACCACCATTTTTGACCCATAGCCTGCACACCTGTATATATAACACTTCACACACAAATTCTAGGGATTAAATACCTCAGTGTCTTTAGGAGCTAGAAAGGTCATGTGTATGAGGGAGGTAAGCCAGGCGGACACCACACCAAACTGGCTCACACACCCTCAGCTGCAGGCAGCGCTATAGCCGCTCAGTTCTAAACGAACACTGCCACATGGAAATGAAGGTCCAGTGACAGTGGGTCAGGGCTTTCTAACGACAAAACAGAAATCAGGATATTTATGTAAAATCTCTCAATTTTTAAATTTAAAAATGATTTTAAGTATTGTTAAAACTTTTTTTTTTAAGTTCTACTGTTGGCAAATAATTCTAAAGTATGTTAAATGTGCAAAACAAAACATGTATAAGCAAGGTTCTTATCTGCTGATATAAATATATTAATTCCTTCTTGTTCAAGTGAGGTGGGAAAGAGAATTTCAAAATTCCAACTTAATTCCTTAAATCAATTAATGGATATGCTTTCAGTAAGTACCTCTGAAAGTTCTAAAAAGTATGGTCTGTCCTAGGACAGCCAATAGGGATGAATTCTATTATTTTAATCCTTAAGGTCCTTGCCACTGTTCAGACCCAAATTTCTATAATTCCGTGAGTCATGAAGTAAAAAATAAATTGGTACTTTTTGAAAACACATGCCAAGCCTATGCCAATGATCAAAGAAGTTTACAAAATCACCTGATCTAAACTCAATTCAAGAATATTCGCAATCAAGGTATAACTTTTATTTACTCTTCACTCAGGTGAACACATAAAACTTTCAAATGCCCAGTATTTCCTTTGACTCTATAATACAGGAAAATGCCTATATTAAAATGGATGAGCATTTCACTATATTCTGACCGACATGTCACTATATTCTGACCAATGACACAATACAGTCATCTCGTTGCCCATGTTAATTTCTGTTCATTGAAAAACATTTAGAATTCCTAAGTTCTTGCAGAATTTAGGTATTAAAGTCATGTTCAAGTCTACAGCCATGCCACCCTGAACGTGCCCGATCTCATCTGACTTCAGAAGCTAAGCAGGATCAGGTCTGGTTAGTACTTGGATGGGAGACCACCTAGGAAGACCAGTTGCTGTAGGCTTTAAAAAATAATAATAAAAAAAATAAAGTCATGTTTCAGTGTCATGGCACTAAACATCGTCTGGATGTTTCTGATAATCTTCAAAGTAAAACCATATAATTTACATTTTTCATTAGAAAATTATACCCATTAAATGTTTTTTTATTTTTTCTGATAGGAATTTACGTTCCCAGGATAAAATAAACAAAGAAATGTGATGGTGAAGATAACATTAAAACAGACTCTTCGCACTGGTGACACCAGTAGACACGGTTATAATGCGCTTAACCCCCTATCGCAGTTTTGACTCTGAATCAAACTATCTAGAAATGTGTCAAGTACCATAAATATAATTAGAAAACCTATTGAATATTAGTCACATTATATCTTTTCCAGAAGACTTTGCTCTGCACAGTAATTTAATCACACAGGGAAAATCTGACTGAATTCCCCCCCCCCCCAAAAAAAATGTAGCTCTTTCTAAAAACCGAAAGCCACGTACAACATAATACATCTTTTGGTGTAGTATGACTCCTACCTTAATAAATCATAAAGATTCATGTAACAAAACAAAATGGCATGCCTTCTTTCCATCTTCGTTTTTATTAAAGTATATAACTTACTATGTAAATTCTCATGATCAACTTCCCTTGTTTTAGAGCAAACCTTAATATGACTGCATATGTTATAAGTTTCCCAATATAATTTTTACTAAATACCCACTAAGCCATTATTCATAACTCACAGCTTGTTACTTTCAGAATTAATGCCTAAATGGCTACATATGTATAATCTGGTGACAAATGCTAAACAATTAAAGCTTGGAAGGTAGTATCTTCAAATGTACTTAACCGTAACCTTGTATCTACAGCAATAAAAATTGATTGGAGAGTCATAATGTAATATTATCCCTAACTTTTTTCCTCTAGTTTGGACCAGTAGACTGCCAAAATATATTTCTTTCCTTCCTTCCTTCTTTCCATCCTTCTTTCTTACCTTCCTTCCTTCCTTCCTTCCTGCCTTCCTGCCTTCCTGCCTTCCTTCTTTCCATCCATCTCTCCCTTTCTCCCTCCCCACACTCTCCCTTCATTCTTTTTCAGCTTTATTGAGGTATAGTTAACAAAATCATAAGATATTTAAAATATACAATGTAATAATTTGATATGTGTTTACATTGTGAAAGGATCCCCCCATTGAGTTAATTAACAAATTCATCACCTCACTTATTTACCGTTTTTTCTTTTAGTAAGAACATTTGAGTTCTACATTTTTGCCAAAGTTCAATTACATAATACAGTGTCATCAACTATAGTGATCACGTTATACATTAGATCCTCACACCTACTCCTCATATAGCTGAGAGTCTGTACCTTCACACCAGCCTCTCCCTATTTCTTCCATCTCCCGGCACCTGGCAACCCTTTTCTACTTTCTGTCTTTCTCTGTCTGGCTTATTTCACTCAGCACAACGCTCTCTGGGACTTCCATGTTGTTGCAATGGAAGAATTATATATTTTTAAAAGACTATATAATATCTGATTATATATAAACAAAACCTCAGTGTCTGTCAAAGGATGACGCATAGCATTTTTCTCTACAGATTTTGAATTATTTCTGCCAGCCTGATTGTCCTCAACTTGTCTTCATATTGGAATTACCTGGAGAGCTTCAAAAAATGCTAATGATTTTGGTCCATCCCCAGAGATTATGATTTAATTGATTTGGGATGTGTCCTAAAATTTGGAACACTTTAAAAGATTACCAGAGGATTCTAATGTGCAGACAAATTTGGGGATCATTATGATAGTTCAACGTCGTGGCTCGTTTATAGATATTTCCTGAGCATCGGAAATCTTGTAAAGTGCCTGTATCTCACAGAAAACACTAAGTCCACAAAGATATTTTTAAGAGTATAACTCTCCTAAAGGATCAGGGCTGAAAGAAGTTCGTAGAAGTAACTATACTTATAAAAAATATGTGTAAAGAATAGTGACTGGGGCATTGGAGACGTGTTTCTGAGATGGTGATCCTAAAGAAATCCTGTGTGTTCCAATGAATTTGAAGCCAGAAGACTCCTCTGAATGAGGCCTTGGGCTCATCCACATTATGGTGAGAACGAAACACTCATTCCAATAAACGTCTACAAGGTGCTCAGCGTACTGGGAACCACATTACAGCAATTCCACATGCAAAAGAAAGTGTCAAAAAAAGGAACTTTATGTACAGCGTAAGACAAAAAAGACAGCAGTCCCCAGTCATTGGTGGTTTCGCTTTTTATGATTTCGGTTACCCGTGGTCAACTGCGGACTGAAACTATTAAAGGGAAAATTACAGACATAAACAACTAATAAGTTCTGAATTGTGCACCATTCTGAGTAGTGTGGTGAAATCTCGTGCTGTCCGGCTCCATCCCACTCGAGACATGAATTGTCCCTTTGTCCGGCATACTCGTGCTGCACATGTGTCCATTAGTCACTTAGTAGCCATCGCGGTTACAAGATCGACTGTCAGGTATCACAGTGCTTGTGTTCAAGTCACACTTATTTTACTGAGTAATGGCCCCGAAGTGCGAGAGTAGCGATGCTGGCAATTCAGATGTGCCAAAGAGAAGCCCTAAACTGCTCCCTTTTAGAGAAAAGCTTAGTGCAATGAGATATTTTAAGTGACGGAGACCACATTCACATAACTTTTATTACAATATGTTGTTATAATTGTTCTATTAGTTATTATTGTTCACCTCTCACTGGCCTAATTTACAAATTAAACTTTACCATAGGTATGTATGTATAGGCAAAACAGAGTATATATAGGGTTTGGTGCTCTCTGTGGTTTCGGGCATCCACTGGTTGTCTTGAAACATATCCCCTAAGAATAAGTGGGTCTATGGTATTTTATTGTGTACCTGAGTGCTTGATAGAAACTAAATTTTTTTTATTATTATTATTTCAATACCAAGGATAATGTCGTAAATACTCATTGGTGTCATTTCACAACTATTTTTTCCTTTTATACTGCTTGGAACTCAGTAAGTAAGGACATAGATGCTACCAATGGAGATGCTTGATAGGTATGCATGATCCGCCATGATATCATTGCTGCTTAAACCAGATAAATGATTAGGGGTATTTTAACAACTTACATTTCAACTAGTAATAAGGATACTTACAGTTCAACACAAAAATATGTTATATTGAATGAAACATGGTCTTCCAAAGTGCCTACTATAAGATCCAAACTCTAACTTTAGGTAGCATGGATATCTATTTGCACTTTTTAAATTTGGGGAAAAGCATTACAAAGAATAGTATAACTTTGTTGCTATATTTGACAGTGACTTTCTTACCATGACTTATGTGCCTTTCCCAGGGGTCTACTTCTGAGAGCCATCTTTCATTTGCAAAAACAAATTTTAGTTCTTCATTTAAAATTATACATTATTAAAAGAATCTACATAATTACATGCCAAACAAATTACTAAAATATTTTAAAGCATGGTAGAAATGTATGACTTTATAGACATTCAGTAAAGATTTGTCATTTGAGCAAAAACCTAGACAAGACCAGAGAGATCATCTAATCCATTTCTTTCAATTTTTAAATATATGAAAAATGAATTCAACAAACTTGGATTGAGAATCTATTGTTAAATGC
>NW_011888794.1:11692742-11695517 GCF_000151845.1 Pteropus vampyrus
AAGAATAGTATAACTTTGTTGCTATATTTGACAGTGACTTTCTTACCATGACTTATGTGCCTTTCCCAGGGGTCTACTTCTGAGAGCCATCTTTCATTTGCAAAAACAAATTTTAGTTCTTCATTTAAAATTATACATTATTAAAAGAATCTACATAATTACATGCCAAACAAATTACTAAAATATTTTAAAGCATGGTAGAAATGTATGACTTTATAGACATTCAGTAAAGATTTGTCATTTGAGCAAAAACCTAGACAAGACCAGAGAGATCATCTAATCCATTTCTTTCAATTTTTAAATATATGAAAAATGAATTCAACAAACTTGGATTGAGAATCTATTGTTAAATGCCGATGCAGAAACTGAGATAAAGAGAAGCAAGATGACTCGCCCAAGGGCCAGACTGGAACGAAAGCCAGGGACGGTTGGCATCCAGTTCAAAGGTCTCTATAACAATTCGCTCTCAATGCCTGTATCTGCCACCAGAACTACTTCTCTAAACCATATTTTCTAACATTCTGTTAAAAATTTAAATACAATTCAAAACTAGTAATTTCAAAATGAATATTCATATACCTACAACTATAATTCTTCCAATAACATTTGGCTCAGTTGCTTTATCACATATCTCTCCCCGTATACCTACCCCTATATTAACTCTATTCCTACTATTCGACCTAATTTTTCAATACTTTTCAAACTGAATTATAGTCGTATACCTCTCCCCAAATACTTCAGCACACACATCGTTAACTAGAATTGAACACGTGTTACCTATAATGAAATGCACAAATCTGAAATGTTCATTCCCTGTTTTGAAAAAGGCATACACCTCTGTATAATCTCGGTCAAGATATAGAACATTATCATCACTCAAGAGCAGGGTAGCAATTTATTGCTAACAGATCAAACCTGCCCCTCCAACAGATTTCATAAATAAACTTTTATTGAAACACAAAATGTATTCTGTTGACTGGAACACAGCCACACACATTGTTTACATATTGTCTATGTCTGTTTTTGCACTACATTGGCAGAGTTGAGTAACTTCAACAGAGACTATCAGAATTACAAAGCCTAAAATATTTCCTAAATGACATTTTATAGAAAAAGGTCAAGCCTGCTGCTCTAGAAAAATCTCATGGTTCCTTCCAGTCCACCTTCCAGCTCAAGAATGTCATATAAATGGAATTATATCATATGCACTCTTTTTGTGTAAGGCCTCTTTTATGCATTATACTGTTTTGATATGTATTCATTCTATTGAATGTTTCTGTAGTTTATTTATTTTTTTATTGCCAATATATTCCAGGGTATGAATACACCCCGGTTTGCTTATTTCCTAGTGATAACAATTGGTCTGTTTCCAGTTTTGACCTATTATAAAGTTGCTATGAATACCCTTGTATAACTTTTCATTTCTCTTGGATAAATACCTAGGAACTGAATTGCTGGCTCAAAGGATAGTGTATGCACAGCTTTATAAGAAATTGCAGACTAATTCTCAGAGTGAGAATACAATTTTATACTTCTACTGACAATATATGAGAGCTCAACCTGATCCACATTCATGGCCACACTTTTTTTGGGGGGGAGGGGGGGAGGTTGTTTGTTTATTTGTTCTTGCTATTCTAGTGGATATGTAATGGCATCTCGTTTTGGCTTTAATTTGCATTTTCATAATAACTAAAGGTGTTTAAGGACCTTCTCCATGCAGTCTTTAGTGATGTCTCCATTATAAGAAACATTTTCGTCAGAAGTTTCACACATGTTATATGCATTATTATTATAGAATGAATCATATACCCTGGTTTATAATAATTTGAATTAAAGAATGGAATGCTCATTTTCTTGCTATGCAAATTCAATCAACATTTTGCTGAATGACTATTAAATGATTGGTTGATTCATTCATTCATTTGGGATTAATTTTTTATTGATATCTTTCTATTTGTTTTTGTGATCGTTACTACTATTCTAAGGACCTGAATTATGATAGTGAATAACACAGAAAAGGTCTTTGCCCTTAAGGAATTTCTATTCGTAAAACAAGAGAATCAAATTTATAATGAAATAAACAAAAAAATAAGATATTACAGATAATGAAATGTAGTATGAAGGAACTAAGGTTAGTTGTAGCCTTTGGACAGTGGTAGTGACATTTGTACTGAAATTCGATACTAGAATTGTCCATGGCCTCTCCAGGACCCATTCTCCCCTCCTGTCCTTCTTCGCAAACCTATTTGTTCAGGGTTCCCCGCCCCCCACCCTGTGCATACAAAACGAGCTGGACCATCCAGCTGCAGGACAGGTCTCGCTGGACTAAGGCAGCCCCGTCCCAGTGAGTTTACCAGGAGGCCTGTGAGATGCTGGGGAGTTTCTTCTTGGATTGTTAAGAAGAGTTTATGTAAACAGACCATTTTTCTTTGACTCTTTGACATATACAGGATTAAGAACTGTAATATTCCAGATATGTCACTACCAGCCTGAGATACATTCAGACTATTAAATCTCAGAGCATCTCAGAAGTGTAGTGGCTGGATTAAATCAGATCTGAAGGCTGATCTACCTCTGGACTTCTTGAATTATGTAATTCAATGAATTTAAGCCATTTGAGTTGGATTTTTGTCAGTGAAATAACTGATATGAACTTGCAGGATAGTATGGAGGCAAATACAGGAAGGATCAGAGGAAGAACGATTCACTCGTGAGGATCAGTAAGTGCAAAACTCACTGGAAGATGAAAAAGATAGCATTATCAGTGAAAAGCAA
>NW_011888794.1:11697392-11706726 GCF_000151845.1 Pteropus vampyrus
TTTACATATATGTATTTAAACTTTATGATTAAATGATTATTTTTTAAAAATTTAGCACATGAACATGCATTACAGAACCAGAATCTTAGATATCATTTAGACCAACCCTCTCATTTAAATGAAAGGATTCTAAGACCATAAAAACAAAATATCTTGTTTAAAGTCACATACTATTTAGAGCTAGCGTTAAGATGAGATAATTCATTTAATTCAGCAAATAATTATTGATTCTCTTACGTGTAAGGCATCACGCTGGGAACACAGATTGTTCTTATCCTCCAGGTAGATGAGAATCTAATGAAGAGTTTAGCTAAACAACTACATTGACATTTGATGTGTGATATAATATAGGACAAGACAGGATAGCATGGAAAAACAGGCAAAGAACCCTTAGCCAAGGTCAAGTGATTAGAAGATAAAAATACAAATAAAAGATGAGTTAGAGTTCCTCGGCCTAATAGCAAGGATATGAGCTGGTTTTGTTAGGTAGCTAGTCAGACATGATTGACAGGGGAACAAAAGAATGGAGGCCTAGCCCAGAGACCTTCCAAAGAACACTTCATTGGTAGTTAGAGAATCCCTCCTGCATCCCCAGAGACAGAGGATGGGAGGGCCATAATCTATAGATGGTTTAATCTGGCCACGGATACATGAACAGAAGGTACTACCCTAACCTGCCCACAACCTCAGCCTCACTATACTATCATTATGATACCATGTTTATGCCCAGAAGTTCATGAATCTAATTACAACAGACTGAATTCTGAGTAAGCACATGGACACTAGGCAAAGAGTCATATAGTAGCAAGGTGTCAATTGAAATGACCTCACAGGCCAGTCACCAAGGAAAGCCTCTGGAACCACCCACCAGGGCCCAAATATAATACAGAGCTTCCCACTTCTGTGTTGTTACAGCTCTCCTGGCTGAAAACCCATCCCTCCCTCCTCGGGGTATACTCTGTCTTTTATTTCTTTTGTCTTTTCACCTCCCAAATTTTAAAGGGTTGCAGTCTTCCTTGGCATGACTTGCCTCCTAACATATACCTTTAATAAATCTTTTTCCTAAATCTCACCAATCTGTAATGCTTTGCTGCATCAGCGGGGAAGAACTGAGGAAAAATGCTGCAAATTGCAATTCTGAGTCCTTACTCGCGCCCCCCATCCCATGCCGCTGGAGCAACCAGAGTTCAATTCACCCCCAAACAGAAACAGTATGGTCTGTGTCCCACTTACATCAGCAATTATTTCCAAAAATGAGATGTTCTGAATAAAGTCTCCAACCAAGACCCCTCTTCCCCATTATTAAATGAGGTTCCACACGGCAGTGGTCAGCTGCTATTCCGCCATGATTCTGCATAAGGCTCCAGCCCCACATTTGTCAGCTTACAAAACCAGGCGTTTATTTCTTGCTCACACACCCTTACCTGGAGACTGGAGTTTGGCTCATCGGGGCTAGAATGGGCAAGGGTTGGTTGACTCTCAGACTTCTGCAAGGGGTCCCTTTGTCCTCATAACATCAGCTCTGCTGGAGGCAAGCTTTTCTCACAAGGAAGGCCGTGTGCAAGAGACCAAGCCCAACCATACAAGCTGTTCTATATTCTTTCATGTGACAGTCAGCAAAAGGTGTGGCAGCAAGAAACAGAGGAGAGGCTCAAGAACCCAAGTCTGGACACAGCACACCACAAAGTGCCACAGAGGGGAGCCTGGGCTGGTCTGGAGGCAGAAAGCAGGACCAAGGAGAAAACTGAGGCTAGACCAGGGTAAGCACGTGTGGACTGACTAGTCTGCGGGTTCTGACAGGCTCTAAACTACAGTAGTCTCCACTTATCGGTGAAGATACGCTCTAAGACCCACAGCAGATGCGTGAAACCACAGACAGCACTGAACCCTGCATATACTATGTTTTTTTCTTATATATACACACCTACGATAATTCGTAAAGTAGGCTTAGTAAGATTAACAACAACTAAAAATGAAAGAGAACAATTATACCAATATACTGTAATAAAAGTTATGCGAATGTGGGCTCTCTGTCCCTCAAAACATCTTATTGTACTCTATTCACCCCTCTTCTTGTGATGACATGAGATAATAAAATGCCTAAGTGATAAGACACAGTGAAGTGAATGAGACATTAATAAGTAAAATAAAGATTAGGTGAATACAAGCTGCAATACTGTGGCAGTCGATCTGATGACCAAGAAGGCTGCTAAGTGACTAAGTGACAGGCGGGGAGCATACGCAGCACGGGAACACTGCACAAAGGGATGATTCAGGTCCAAGGCAGGACTGAGCGGGAAAACACGAGATTTCATCATGCTACTCAGAACGGTGTGCAATTTAAAACTTGTGAATTGTTTATCTCTGTAATTTTCCATGTAATATTTTCAGGCTACAGTTGACCCAGAACCTTGGAAAGTGAAACTCGGGTAAGGGGGGACTACTGTATAGGAGGGGCCCCCAGTTGCCTGGTGTCTAGTCCTGGGATAATTAAGGCAGAGGAATGCTGCCTCCTATTGTGTCTATGCAGGTTCAAGGAGAAGATAGGCTCTAGACTGGTTAGTGCTTTACTAAAAGCATGCTGAGCTCTTTGCCATCTCCAGGCTGAGCTCTTTGCCATCTCTAAGTACTGGGGTGGGGCAGTCTCTCCCTAGCCAGAAAGTTTTTAAGATGTCAAAATATCCTAATATACAGAAAAAACAATTACACACACACACACACACACACACAAATACAAAGCTTGTTTTAGGCCTCTGCTTGCTATTCATTTACTATTGTCTCATTGGCCAAAGTGAGTCACTAGCCTATGTTCATACACAATGAGGCCACAGTAAAAATAATGCTCGGTACTACTTCAACAGGATATTGAAGAATCTATTGCACATCAATCCCGAATCTCCAATTTCCTAAAATATAACTAAAGCACAGTGATATGACTACATCATAAAAAAAATGCTAAAATGTAAAATGTTGAAACTTTTCTCATCACCAATTAACATGGTTTTGATATGGTTATTAACACGTTTTGTACATGCAGTAACGTTTTCTATTTTTATCGTCTTTCTCAATCTCCTGACTTTTTCATGATGTTCCTCAATGCTATCACAAGATCTACGCGAGCACAAGGGGTAAGTGTGAAAGCCACTGTGGACATGTTCAGGACAGGCAGACAATGCATGGAATTGCTCACACAGTGAAGACACCGAGCTACATCTCTTAAGGGCAACATTCTCCAAGGAAAATCTACCCTTTGTGACATGTGACACACTTTTCAGTTTGCATAAAAGTGACTCTGGCACGCTAGCATTTGTATTTGAATTTTCCCGTAAGTCATTTTGTTAAAAAAATGTTTCACTGAACTTTGAGACAGAAATAAATTGTTTTGCCTTATATAAACATTGGTGGAAAACATTCTATTAAGAAATACATATGTTCTATGAAGTTGGGACAATAAAATTTAAGAGACATTCTTTTAGAAGGATGTTAACCAGGTAGATATTCTGTGAGTTTGCCTATATATGTCAAGGGCCAGAATTTAAAGTCAAGGTTTAAAATGCTCACCAATCACACCAATTAAATCTAGATTGATATCAAATATAAAATGAATCATATCAAAGGAAAAACGCTGCCATTATATCATGGACTGAGATTCATCATACTGAGGCTGCACTAAGGCTGTTCTGTACGTCTGGATCTCTTGACACAGACATGGTGTGGGGAAGAGACAAAGCCACTGACTTAGCCAGGAGGCATTATGCTGGGCATCACAAGCCAAATGCACTAACTAAATCTGGACTTTAAAACCAAGAGATAAAAAGACTCCATTGGACAGCTCTAAGTGGGGAACTGTCCTGAAAGAACTTTAATTTTAGAAAATGTAATTTTATTTGCAGTACAGAAAACGGAGCTGGGATTCGGACAGAGACAGGGGCCAAAACCGAAGGGCTAGTCCCTAGTAACAAAGCTGGGGGAGTGATCTAAGCCAGAGATGATGGCAGCCTGAGCTAGAGGCCTGGCAGTGGACCTGGAGAAGAGTGAACGCATTTCAAGGTCAAACAGGAGTTAGAGCCAGGCCTGAGACCAGGACAGTCACTCGTGCATGCATTCGTTCACTCATTCGTAAACCTTTATCGACGATATCCTAGACACTGAAAAAATAGAAATAAAGGACATAAATAATCTTGTTCCGTGAGGAGCTCTTCTTGGTCTGGTGAACCAAACTTAGGTAGACCGACTCATTTTGTCTGTCACTGTGATGTTTTAGCTCCTCGTTATTGAGGGGAAAACGGTTTGGGATCTTGACCCCTTAGGTGAAAATCAGTCCCTAAAAATCTCTATCACATTCTCTAAGGTGAACCTTTCTAGAACTGTCACTGTCCTCTAGTTTTCTGGCAAAAAAAAAAAAAAAGACGTAGAATCAAAGATAAGCTGTGCTCTTTACGCTGACACTTCTCCAAGTCGGTAGAAGGAGAGGAAGAGGAAGATCAAGTGCGTCTCCCCCAGACCTGGCCATTCACCTGGCGACACTAGCATTTGAGTCTCTATCTGCTCTATGCCTTTTATTCTTTCCTGCATCACCACTGTTATTGCTACAGAGCAGCAGAAATAAATGATGACTCAATTCCAAGCGATGGTGCTGGGTCGTGGAAAGTCTGAATAAAAATGATGTCTTCTGTGCCTAAAATACTCATCCGATTTCATCGGATTTCTTTCTTTCTTTCTTTCTCTCTCTCTTTTTTTTTTTCTTCCAGATGGGATGGGAGAGGGTAGAGTTCAGTGAGTTTCTTATAAAATCTTGCTGTTTGAGATGAAAAGAATAAAGTAACTTATTATTACTCCCCACTGCTTCTTCCTGAGGTGTCTGAAGTTAAACAGAGAAGAGGAACAGCTTTACTAAAAGCAGCAGCAATCCCTCTTTTAGACAAATCTAAACATCCCCCAAATAAAAACACCATTAGCCACAGGCTCCATAAAACCACCAGTAATCCACCTGCTCCAAAGCAGCTGAGGTGGCAATTTCAGGCCTCCAATGCTAAAGATGAAGAAGAAAAAATGACAGAGAGAATAGGAAGAGATAAGAGAATAAAGCCAAAAGTTTCATATGGTGAGCCTCTCTGCGTATGTTTGTATATCTGGAGGCAGAAAAAGACTGTGACTTATCTGATCGGATCCATCAGGGACTCAGTGAGCACTTAACAGTCAACCTAGCACTTAGCACTGTTTCTTTTCTACTGAGAGCAAGGGGACCATGGACCATTCAGGATTAAGGCCATATCGTGCCCAGTGTCCACAGGATCAGATCAGCGCCACACAGAATCTTCTCCACTCAAAGAATCCCATGGCATTTGAGCTGGTGATGCTATCTACCATCAAAGCGTTCTGCCTCATCCAGCAAGTGTTACTCAAGATCGGCGATGGGGCAGGAGGGTAAAGCAAACTTTGGTATATTACTTGCGAAATACCATCAGGAATGTATTTTTAAAAAGAAGAAATAAAGAAGTGTAGTATGTATTTACGATGTGTCAAGCCCTGTTCGAAGCACTTTAGGGATATTGCATTGTGCAATTCTCATAATTACGGCTCCATGAGGCAGACAAAACTTTTGAGGAAATTAAGAAAGAGGGATGTCAAGTAATTTATTCAGGTCACAAAATCTGAAATCATGATATTATCTTTACATAGCTTTCGCATCCCAGAACTACCCTTCCTAATCATTTGAGACAAGAAAGAAAGTGTTGAAAGACATTTTGAAGTTGTTTTTTCATGTCTGTCAGTATTCAAGCTTAGAGTTTTATCTCGCATCAGAGCTACCTGTGTGTTCAGGGCCTGTGAGGCAGACGTCATTAAGATTGCTCGAATTAATTCGTTTATTCGCCCATCAGACCTTAGCTGACGCTATTCACATGGCCCACACTAAAGCAGTGAGAACTATAGTTTCTTCCATTATGGCAGCGACATTCTAGCAAAGTGTTGGAAGATTAATATAAAAAAAATATAGATGTGTGATAGTTATAATAGATTAGGGACAATGGTTAAACAGGATATGGGAACAGATAAGACTCGCTTAGGGAGCGAGAAGCTGCTTCAGGCCAGGTAATCAGTGAAGGCCTCTCTGCAGAGGTGACATCTGCAGTGACCTGAATTAAGAGGAGCCAGGAGCCATGCGAGTATCTAGGGAAGGAGCACTTCAGGCCGAGAAGGGAGACACGTACCAGCAGCAAGCTGGGAGTACGTTTGATATGTTCAAAGAACAGTCAGGGGGCAGGGCAGCCAGAGAGAAGTGGGCAAGGGCATGGGTAATGGGAGAGGGAGAGGTTAGAGAGGCCATGGCTGCATCGCATCGGGAGCTACACACATGGCAAAGGTGCCATGTTTTATTCTAGGTTTTATGGAAAACTCTCAGAGGAATTTAGTGAAAAGGACCTCGCCTCGAGGGCAAAGAGGAATGCGGTGAGAAGCGTTGAGATTCAGAACACATGTCGAGTGTAAAGCTGACAGGACTCTGAGTGTGAGAAAAGGAGGTGAGTCAGGAATGGCGCCGGTGGTTCTGGTCTGAGCATCTGTGGGGAGTGCGGAGCTGCATCTTGAAACAGCGGACTCGTGGGAGATGCAAGTTTGTGTTTGTACACATGTGTGTGCATGTGTGGGTGTGTGTCTGGCGAATCGAGGGTTCTGGTTTGGGACATATTTGAGACCCTGCTAATTCCCTAGAAAGAGAGCTTCACGAATGCACGGATGCTTAGTCACTGTGACAGCACAGAGGTTAGTTTCTTGAAATGATTAGTAGCTGAAAAAATGTAGAGGGTTGTTATAAAACCACAGGACTGAATGAAATCATATTCGGAGTCCAAAATAGGCAGAGAAAAAAACTCCAAGGACTGCTTTGTAGGGCACCCGATCCAATATTTTAATAGAAATAAGAGGACTATCCAGCAAAGAAAACTGGGAATATTCAGTAAGTAAAGTAAATGAAAAATAAGCAGAGTGCGATTTCTCAGAAGCCAAGTGAAGAAAGTGCTCAACTGAGAACTGACTTTTTTATTTAAAAATTCAGGAGCCATTCTTATTTTTTTAAATATATTCATCTATAGATATAACTAGGAAAAAACATTATTGATATGTTAAAATTGTGTGTTGAAGTTGCATACAGAAATTCACACCTGTGTGCTATTGAAAGATCACTTACTAGAAAAATTTTAATACAGTCCCTAGTCTCTCTCAAAAGCACAGATTAGTTTATCTGGTCATCTGGTATAGGGTGACCACATGCATTTCAAAAAACTGCAATGCATTTGAAAGTGAAAGGGGTTACCTTTTTAAACTACGCCGGTGCAAACGCCATTATTCCTGATTTTCTCAGACAGACAAGGATCTGTGCTCACCCTGCCAGGTGAGGCCTCAGACAATACAAAGAATCATGTTCCAAGAAGACGAATGGAGACGTGCATTTCAGTGGGGCAGAAATAAATGTCCTGGGTGGTCTGGTGTCACCAGACGGCATTCAGTGGGCAGCAAATCAGGTTGAGGGACGGCAGGAGGTCCTAGGTTCCAAGGACAAGTACAGTACGACTGTGTCTCCAGAGGAAGAAACAGACTAGTGCTCATCAAAATAACAATGGAAGAGTGCCCGCGAATGTTGATATGTGTGGAAATAAACAATCTTGAGTTAGAGAAAATAAATCATGACCTTTTTACACGTCTGCCATAGCTGGTTTCCTTCTCTGATTATCTTTTGTTTATCTTTTACCTTCATGAAATTTTACATCAAAGAAATGTCACAAGCTGGCTTATTTTTCAGAACACTCGACAAGGAATCTCAATACCTGTTTTCCAGGCACAGCTCTGAGATAAATTACTTATGTGATCTTAGGCAAATCAGCTGATACCTCAGATTTTCAAATCCTTCCTGTCCAAACCTCAAAGTAAATAATAAAAGTATTATCACTCATAGGATTATGGTAAGGATTGGTGATATTATTCACACAAATGTCTTCATAATTTATAAAGCCCTCTAAATTGAGAGCTTTAGTATATTCTAAAATGAATGACTTATTTTGATATTTCCCAGACAAAAGACTAAAAGCCTCGCTTGAGAATTAGTTATCCATGTTTCCAGCTGTTCAGAGTCCCAGTAATTCATAGAGAATCACAGTCTGGATCCCTCTGTGGCCACAATATTATGTCATGTGAATTTTCAGAAGCCAGCAATTGAGTTTCTATTTCAAGGCAGAATCCCATTGTTTCTGAATTCTGGACTTTGAAGTATAAGCATGGTTCATGATGCTCCTCCTCCTTTGGTGCTTCTGGTTACTTTTGCCTAGAATGTTCTTCCCTTATTTCTGCTAATACCTAGTAAACTCTTACTCATGCTTCAAAGCCCAGCTGAAATATCACCCGTTATCCTGTCGATATCTACGTTAGAAGCAGGTGCAAAGGAATCTCGTGAGATGTGGGAGTGGGTGTTGTAGCGGGTGCCTCAAAGATGCTCATCCTTCCCAATGCTCGTGCCGTTTCAGCAGAGGGTGGAAGAAACGTTGCAAGCATACTACGCTGGACCTGAGTACCTCTTACCCTTGCTGCGCTGGTTCTTCTTTGTCAGGAGTCAGAACACCGTGCTACTAGCTTTTGCTTCACAACTTGATGAATGCGTGGTTATGGACAAAGCACCTAACGGCCTCTGTAATAAAACAGAGACAATGTCTCCATAGCCTCCATCATAAAATGCATGTAAGAATCTGCTCACCTCAAGAGAGTTTAAATCACAATCGATTGAAACGATATCTAGATTCTTCTTGATTACTAACTTTTATAAAGTTCCTTATGCATTAAAAATGATTCTTTCATTTAATCTTTTACAAACTTTAGAAAAAGAGCAGCATATGATTTGCAGAGGAAATGCAATCAGAAGACAATTTTTTTTTAACTGTTACTAAAAAAACTTGGCACACATCTACTAGAAAATCCACTTCCTACAAAGTGCTTCTCTGCCAAAGGCCAACTGAGAGAGACTAACTAGCAGATGTGTGACTTTTTACAACTAGAATGGTGGCAGCTGAGCCAGGCTGCATCTTTCGCTTAGAGACCCACAGCCAGCAACGAAGCCAAATGAGAAAAAGATAGACCTCTACTAAGTATAAACAAGGATGTAAAGGTGAAGCTAAATTATGAGAAGTGGTTCTGGAGTGAGCCATTTGCCTATTTTATATGGACGTGCTGAAAGCATGTTGTAAATAAGTAGAGTGCCCAAGCACAAGATGTCTTTATGAATCTTGAGAGCCCTTAAGCATCGGACCAGATATGCAGAGATGGTTTAAAGCAGCAGTGAAAGGACACA
>NW_011888794.1:11706776-11718493 GCF_000151845.1 Pteropus vampyrus
AGAAGCCAGCAATTGAGTTTCTATTTCAAGGCAGAATCCCATTGTTTCTGAATTCTGGACTTTGAAGTATAAGCATGGTTCATGATGCTCCTCCTTTGGTGCTTCTGGTTACTTTTGCCTAGAATGTTCTTCCCTTATTTCTGCTAATACCTAGTAAACTCTTACTCATGCTTCAAAGCCCAGCTGAAATATCACCCGTTATCCTGTCGATATCTACGTTAGAAGCAGGTGCAAAGGAATCTCGTGAGATGTGGGAGTGGGTGTTGTAGCGGGTGCCTCAAAGATGCTCATCCTTCCCAATGCTCGTGCCGTTTCAGCAGAGGGTGGAAGAAACGTTGCAAGCATACTACGCTGGACCTGAGTACCTCTTACCCTTGCTGCGCTGGTTCTTCTTTGTCAGGAGTCAGAACACCGTGCTACTAGCTTTTGCTTCACAACTTGATGAATGCGTGGTTATGGACAAAGCACCTAACGGCCTCTGTAATAAAACAGAGACAATGTCTCCATAGCCTCCATCATAAAATGCATGTAAGAATCTGCTCACCTCAAGAGAGTTTAAATCACAATCGATTGAAACGATATCTAGATTCTTCTTGATTACTAACTTTTATAAAGTTCCTTATGCATTAAAAATGATTCTTTCATTTAATCTTTTACAAACTTTAGAAAAAGAGCAGCATATGATTTGCAGAGGAAATGCAATCAGAAGACAATTTTTTTTTAACTGTTACTAAAAAAACTTGGCACACATCTACTAGAAAATCCACTTCCTACAAAGTGCTTCTCTGCCAAAGGCCAACTGAGAGAGACTAACTAGCAGATGTGTGACTTTTTACAACTAGAATGGTGGCAGCTGAGCCAGGCTGCATCTTTCGCTTAGAGACCCACAGCCAGCAACGAAGCCAAATGAGAAAAAGATAGACCTTTACTAAGTATAAACAAGGATGTAAAGGTGAAGCTAAATTATGAGAAGTGGTTCTGGAGTGAGCCATTTGCCTATTTTATATGGACGTGCTGAAAGCATGTTGTAAATAAGTAGAGTGCCCAAGCACAAGATGTCTTTATGAATCTTGAGAGCCCTTAAGCATCGGACCAGATATGCAGAGATGGTTTAAAGCAGCAGTGAAAGGACACAGTGGGTCAGAGGGCAAAGCAGCACAATGTTTAATGCATTCAGCAAAGACGGAGATTTTCATGCCAGCTGGTCAGATGCAGATATTAATAAATGGTGAGCATAAAAAATGGAAGCAACTCTGCTTAAAACATAGGAGCTCTCCCAAAAGCACACATCAAGGACAGAGGTGAGGGGCTGCTAGAAACACAAAACGGCGTTGCTGATTTGGGATCACAAGTTAAGAGGTAAGAAGTGTATCTTTGGGTGCCTGAGAGGGAAAAAAAAACACAAAAAAACAAATACACAAGGATGAATCTGAGCAGAAAGATGGATTAGGGGAAGACGACTGGCCTCGTATAATATAAATAATAAAGTTTTACTTAAGTACATTTTCTCTTTGTCTCTCCTTCCTGAAGAAAGATTCTGACAGAGAAGACAAATACAGAGCATCAGTCTCAGGAAGAATGCCTTTGTTTTATCTGAAAATGCATAGATGTAGGGATACAAACAGAAGTACCTGATACCGTTGAGCCAGTGCCCTCTCTCTAGAAAATATTCTTATGTATGGTTATTCCTGAGGTTCTATTAACTGCAGAGTTCTATGAGTCTAGTAATAAAAAGGAGGAAAGGTTGAGAGTTTGGCCCTCAGAGGAAAATGTGAGAAACGTCCATAGTCCTGTTTTACTTGGGGGGTAGGGGTATTTTCTGTTGCCGTCTGTTTGTTCTTAACAATCTGCCACCGATGTCCTAAAGCAGATTTTCCCAGAATGCTCTTGGTGAGTAAAAAATTGATGCTGTGCATCTTGCTTTGAGAATCCCTATATAGAAATTTAAACTGGTTTAATTTAAGGTGTTTTGCTAAGCAAATGATTTAAATCATTTAAATATTTAAATTATGCTTAGTTTTTTGCCTCCTGAAGTGACCATGCTGGATGGGGGGAATGGCATTTTCCAGTGCCGAGGGTTTTGACTCCATGGCCAGACCAACTGAGCAGCACACCTGCCCGGAAGTCGAGCCTCACAGGCTGCACTCCTCACACGGCTGGGGAAGGTGGGTCTTCACGCTATCCCCACCTTTACAGAGATGTCAGGCCTGACTTCTAAACTTACTCTTTCTGGTCTGCCTAGTGTGTCTCTCCTGGAGGTCTTCATGGCTTCAGGCCTCTGCTTGTCCTGTTTCCTGCAACCCACCTCCCTCTGTCAACTGACCTCCCTTGAAGTATTTCACAGGTCTCAGGGTTCCGAAGCTTGGATATACTTAAAATCGTGTAGGGAGTTTGTGAAAATACAGATGACTAGGACTTACACTGAAACAACGGACTCAAACCGAGGCGTGGGGAGGAACTGGGAAATGATTTAACATACTTGGCCATACTCTCCATCTCTCCCTGAGGCTCGCTGTCAGCAAGGCCTCCTAAGTCCAGGAAGCAGACTGACTTCACATCCAGTTACTAAAAGTTTACTTATTCCAAGTCTTAGTTTTCTTATATTTAAATGCCAACATATTGCTTGTCATTTAGGCAATTTTATGTTATCATTCTTTTTTCTGAACTATTCATTTTATTCTAAATATCAATCTAGTTCTTATTTTCTTTCTGAGGAACAGCTATCAGGAATTTTTATGAAACCAATAATATGTGCCATGTACTCTTCAAAGAACTATACATTTAAGCTTCATCACAATCTTATAAGGAAGGTACAGTTATGATCCCCATCTTAGAAAGGGAAAAACCAACTCAAAATATTCTACCTAGGGTTTTGAGAAAGCAAAGCAGAGTGTTTCCCCCAAATTTTCTTTGATGACTCATAATTTAGCAAGTCTCAGGAATGTGGCCCCACCAAATCTTATGAGTAACAGTTGTATGATAAAATATCTTAAGCGTCAGTGAAAACAGACACAACACAGAAGTTAGACTGT
Source organism: Pteropus vampyrus (assembly GCF_000151845.1). NCBI lineage: Eukaryota > Metazoa > Chordata > Mammalia > Chiroptera > Pteropodidae > Pteropus > Pteropus vampyrus. Next base: position 11,709,809 of record NW_011888794.1, read on the forward strand.
CCTCACCAGAATACGGTGAGACTACCTAGTACAGCCTAGCGGGCAGTATAGCTTAAGATCTGAGAGTATAAAGTTAGAATCAAGATCGCCTAGGGCCCAATCTCGCCTTTGTCCCTTACCATAAATGTGACTTAATTCAAGGCTACTTAATCTCTTTAAAGCTCAGTTGCTTATTCTAAAGAGAAATAATGCTTTTGTGAGAGTATATGTAAAAGTGCTTAGTAAGTTTTCAATAAGCGGGGGCCATTATCATTATTATGCATCTAGGAACACCCACAAGAACTCTTAAGGTGACACTAGCCAGCGATGACACTAAACAGAGAAACAAAGAAGAGCTTATTCTTATGCATGCATCACACCAAACCCAAAAGTATTAATAAGGAGGCAGCAGAACAGCAAAAGAGAAAATAAAAGGCAGAAAGCAATTTATGTATAATAAAGAAATCTCAGTACCACGTACACGTATTTAGGGATTCTGTATATTTATTTTAGAGTGGAAGGTTTTATTATTGAAAATGTTAAGGAGCATTAAAAGGGAAACATAATGCCCAATAGAAAACTTTAACAGTCCTATTATATCTAAGTAGAAACCATCTGCTTTAGTGATATTAGCCTCAATTTTTACAGTTTAATATGTCTTCATTCTAAACCAGGTACAGACAAATATGTTTAACAAAGTATTTGCCATGTTATTTTCATTCTTCATTCTATTTGTACTCTTTGATGACTAGAACTTGATGGCCAGTACTATCTGACATAAAACACATTGATGGGCCATTAAACTGATCATCAAAATCCTGTCGAAAAATATTTTAAAAGTCACCTGTATATACAATATATAATAATCAAGCCGAATGCTCATATAAATTATATTCATCATATAAATTTGATTTATAAATTCTTTTAAACATTACCCGTAAGTATAAAATGTCAAGCCGATTAAAATGCTGTCCTTACAGATGCCCTAAAGGGGAAACAGAAAAATGTTCTCTTTTGGTAGCAGATCAAATAGCCCGAAAAGGACCTGGTCTCCTGGGATGAGAACTGTGTTTAATCTCTCAGAAGATGGACACTGCACAACAACCTCCCTAAAGCAAGCGGTGTAAATTAAGAATTGGGTTTTATATTAACTATTAAAATTCTTGAAGTCGAGACTCAGATTTCTAGTTCACATTTACGTAAATAATGCTCCTATCAATGAATTCTAGTTCAAACAAAACAGAAACAACGTGAAGCCATAGAAGAAAGTGGATAACCTCAGATCGATCCCATCGATCATGCCCAATGCTATATAGCTTTTCATAGTAACTCAGAAAGACCCCACGCAAAGCCTCGGGTCATTCCTTTGTTTCACACATGCATACTTTGTGGAAGCCATTACTGAGGAAATTCAAATAAAAATGAATAAACATTCACTCTTGGATTATTATCATTTGATGTTTAAGAGTTATGGGGGGATTTAATCTATCACAGAGGTTTGCCCTGCAGAAATGATCCTTGAGCTGATCCGTAGGAGGATGTATGTGGTGAATGTCAGAGAGAAGAGAATTCAAGACAGTGAAAAAAAAGGACCCACAGAGGGAGGAGGCTTGGCAAATGCAAGGGGGCCGAACGAGGTAAGGGGGCTGGAAGCGGGCAGCGGCCGGGGGCCTGGTTCCATAAGCGCTGGGAGGAGCAGAGGAGCTGGGTCATACAGGAAGCGGCAGAGACGAAAGATATCATTAAATAATTTTAATAGGTGAGCGAATTGACAAGATGTGACTTTTGAAAGAATCTTCTGGTTGCTGAATGAAGAACGGACCCAAAGATGCCAAAGTGAATGGACATTGATTATTTAGGAGGATATGAAGAACTCTAGGTGAGAAATAATCATAATTCTGACCTTCACAGTGTTGGCCACAGAACATTTTGCAATAATAACTATTTTCTAATCTGTACTATCTAATATAGTAGCCATTAGCTACATGTGACTATTCAGCATTTCAAGGTGGCTAATGAGACTGAGGAAATGATTTTTATTTAATATTAATTATTTCAAATTTACATTTTAAAAGTCATTTGTAAAAGAAAAGTCATATGTCACTAGTGGCTAATATATTTGACAGCATTGCTCTAGGGGATTACAATCTAGTGTACTAAATAATTCCCAATACAAGACGAGACGTACGAAACGCTGTAGTTCAAATGAGAATGGAGACGAAGGTGACTGAAACAATGTCACCCAGCTACGATTTGAAGTCAACTTTTTAATCAAATGACATAGTCTCCAGACCTTATTCTCTTTTTCTTTCTCTGTTGCTCGTTCTTCCATAAAAGGTCAAAGGTCGAATTAATTTGATCTTTTTATACCTCTGATTAGTTGGCACAACCTTAGGATGTCCATGAGTTGTGGTTCTGCCAGGTCAGTCTGGTTTACCCTCGTTACCCCAGAATAATATTAATGGCACCCCTACGCTCTCGACAGTGTCCTGGTTTCGATGATAAATCAGATGTCACCCCAGCCAACTGTTCCCGAAGATGTCAGATTTACTGTTTAAAACACATTTGCAAAAACAAGCAGTGGAAGATGAAGTACAGCCTCAAATTCCTTGCTGAAAGTTTCCATGAGAAAGTTTTAAAACATTGAAGAGTACAAAATTAATTGTATCTATTGAATAACAACTAACATTGTATGAAGCCGATGACTATTAAAACTGTTTGAGTAGTTAAGTTTTGTCAGGTTCTCTTTAGTGATGCCAGTTAAGTGTCTTTCACTAATTCTTATTGGCCTCGCTTTTCCTGTAAATAACTTATTAACCACCCACTACTTCTTCTCTGACTGATTAAATGGTATGAACGTTGAGAAAAACAACATGAATGACATAAATGCCAAGAATCATTTGAAACGTGAAAATAGATTTAATACAGAGGTTACGTTTATGATTCCTACAAATACACTCAAGGAGTGCATACTTAAATAATATCAATAATTACCTAGCATTGGGAGAAAGCCTTCATTATCTTAATTCTTATTCTGTAAACTATTGGTCAGAAGCTTGATATAAGAAATATAGCAGGTCAAACAAATAAAGAAAAGGGCGATGTGCTGCTGCAATGACTTATCTGACGGACACGCCAAGGCCAAAGATGATCGGAAAAGTCGAGACAGTTCAGAGCAGAGGATACGAAATACTGTAGGGAACAGGAAAGTGACTGATGTGAAGCTCTGACTCAGTTTCCCATGTTGACCACGTCTCCATTCTTCGTTGCTCCTTCCTGCATTTTGAGCATGGGTGACAATTTTCAAAGCGATGAAAAACATGATTTACTGAATTCTAAACCTTCGCCGTCCAAATGTATTGCTCCCATTTGAAAGAAAGCTGAATTCAGCTGCTACAAAGGAATGGGTCGCTCTCATGTAGACATGGATTTCTGAGGGGCTGTGGTAATATATTAGTTATGGAAGCTCCCAAATTATGATGGAGCAGACAATGAAAGAACAAGAAGCAGAAAACAGGCCATTTAATCCACAGCTGCTTCCCCTGGGGGTATCATTTGCTCAAGAGTTCCAGGAAGTAACCATAGGATAGAGGGTTTTTGTCAAGTGAGGAATACTTCCCCAGATATTGTCCAGAACAAAGTTGTTTTCTCACAAAAATCTTGGGCAAAAAATTCAAACATGAAATTCACACATACACATACACACACACACACACACACACTCTCTCTCTCTCTCTCTCTCGGGTAAAGGAATCATTTCCTGTGTTTTCGTGGATTGTTGCACAAGTAAATAGGAGTCGAAGCAACTCTTACTGAACACATTTCAACGGAAAGCTTCATGCGAGTCTGACTTACGCTGGATGGAGACAGAGAACGTGTGAATTCTTTGCTCTCTCACCAGATTTGGTATGAATTAGCGTGAATCAGACTGATGTGAGGCACAGAATAGGACTAGCGCACCACTCATATCCAAGGACAGAAGAAAACCTTGATGAGAACCAGATCAGAGATTACCCTGTTATTCATGGCTGTCACTTTTTCCAATGCTCTGGGAACCAGAGATGGGAAATTACCATCAAATCTATCCCTGCTGACAGCTGTAAATGATACTTATACTTAAATTAATATTTCAGATGTTCGGGGTGATTTTAAGATGATTCTCTGCATGTACAGGATGAACTCTGAGCAGACAGGGTGAGGCAGAAGTCTTCAGGGTTCTCTGTCAACCTCCCTCACACCCAGACTACGATTCTTGTCACCCAACACCCATGCTTTCTTGCTACCGTGCCCCTTACATGCTGAAGTTTTCTCAATTTCCTCAGTGGAGTCTTAGAATCTACATATGAACTTCTGATACTGATACTGCTTGTGACCTATTTCTCATTTACGGTTTGTGATTTTTTATTTATTTATTGTTTTATTTTCGATTATATGTAATCTTTGTAAATTTAGTACCCAGGTCTCACCCAAAATGTGTCTCATAATTTATTGTTATTTTATACTATTTATGCCTTCTTTGTAAGATGTATTCTTCAGAGACTCGGGGAACATAAGCAGAATTTCTTATAGAATGATTTCTGAGCTGTGCCCATTCCTGTCTCAATGTGCAGCATACACAAAGAGAGGTGAGGAAAAGGGGCAACTGAATGTAAGTCTGGGGAGGACTAATATCATGGAAAAGAAACGCTGTCGAGAGTTAATGAAGAAACCTCTTGTATCTATCATACAAAGTGTGAATGAATGGAAAATTAAAAATTACCAGGATGCCATTTTTTGAGTCACTGGATGATAGACTGTAACAATGTAAATACGATTAAAAGCAGAAGTTATTTGTTGCAGTCAAAGGGATACAAAAATGTTATGAAAAGTTTCAAGGAAATGAGAAAACATGATTGAAGAGTCAAATAAGATTCTGAGCTGACCGTAAAGTATTGGTAGAATTCTGACAGCTTGATATTAAGTAGAAGAGCATTTCGTGTGATGAAGGGAGTCTTATCTCAGAGATGGGGAAGTACAGGTAATGTCAAGTTGTCACGGGGATCTGTTACAGAAAAATGGAATAAGAATTGCAAAAGTATTCTGGGACCGGGGTAGAGAAGTTCTTGAATTCCATGCCAACACATCTAGAGATTTACTTAGTAGGTCGTAGGAATCCTTTCGTGATATTTGACTATGACCACGTATGTGCTTTAGGATGAGGCAGTGACATGTAGAATGGACCAGAGTAGATAGAATAAGTAGATAGAATAAGAATGAGTCTGGACTAGAGATACGGAGACCAGAGCACATTGGCAAGATGCAAGACGGAGCCTCGAACATGATACCGCCTCTTCCTAGAGCACTGATGGGTCATGACATCTCAGAGCCTCAGTTTCCATAGTAATAAATGATGTTGCTGAGCAACAGTGAGGATGTGACCCCTGGTTATACGAGGGGGGAAGAGAGTGCGGGAAAGCGCGACAGATGAGGGCCAAATCGGGGTGACGGAAAAAATGAAAGGATCATTAGTAAAAATAATAGGAGAATTCTGGGCTTTAGGAAAGATGGTGATATGTTCTTACATCATGAACATGATCTGATTCTAAATGCTAATAAAGTTTTCCAGTTTTATGCTGATTTAGCAATTAAATGCAGTTGAGACTGTGAATACATTTAACACGGTGCACATAAATATAATAATTTTACCATCCATTTGTACAGTGACTAAGTGAACTATAACAGAATTGGAAAATATATAAATGGCAGAAATAGAAAATGGCAATTTTAATGAAAGGAAGAAAACACCTTTAGTCATTATAAATTCAACATTTTGAGAAAATTGCAAATTAGTGACAAGTTAATAAAATATGCCCTACATTGAGCAAAAACAAAAGCTTGTTTATTTTGAGAGTCATTTGTTTTTCATAAAAATGAGTTTGGATATGAAAATATGGTTTTTAAAAATTATCTTCCTATGATCTTGGTTTAATTTTTTTATCTTGGTTAAATTTTTTGTATCTTTTGGATATTTTTCACAATTTGAAGTTTTACCTTAGAAAAACCATATGTCAACTTTGTCACATTGATCAGCTTACTGTTCTCATGATCATCATTAATGACAGCTTTTAAGAACTTATTCGCAATGTTCAGTAGAGCACAGTCTGTGATGAATTTTTGCAAACAGCACTGTCATATCTAACCCTCACAATAACACTGAGGGAAGTATGGGTCTCCTCGTTTTAGGGTAAAGCATTCGAGATGTTAACTTCATCTCCAAAAAACCACTAAATTCTTTGTACAATTTTAAGGGCTGCTCACCTTCTGTTACCTGGTGGAGTCACTGTCATTGATGTCAGCTCTTTGTCTAAGGTATCCTCTTGGGTGTTACCATGTCACCAAGTCACGCTCCTAATGTCACACACGAATCATGGTTACTGTATTAGTAACTGTGTGCTTCTATGGAGAAGGACTCCATACACATGTCCCAGTCCACTAAGAAACCAGTGGTCCAATCTAGGTAATTTCTCACAAAATACTCTACACGATGGCATTACTGATACTGTAAGTTTGGAACCAGAAGGGATCAGTGAATATCAATCACCACTACTTTTCAATTAGTTTAAAATATGTACCTTATGCATCCAACATAGGAATTCTGTGGGAAAAACTTGAGGAAACTCAGATGTTATATAGCGGGGTTTGCTATTAACCTGAGCATCTACTCTAACCTAAAATCTTACATTAATTGACCGTTTCCTTGAAGGGTCACTTAACTTTTCAGAGCGTCCGCTTCCTCAACAGTGAAACAAAGGCTTGAGTTAGTGGATGGCTGGGGCTCAATTCGCTGTGGTCTGTAATAGTTCTTCCCATGTCATGAGCGAGGGCGCTGACAGCTTTTGTTCAACTGTCTTCCCAATTACGTTCGTAGAGTGCAAGCCCTGGAGGACGGCACAGCATCTCCCGCCCGAGCGACAGTCGCCATGCTCGCTGCACATTAATAGTTTCGGGGTTCCCTAAATTCATGGTGTCACTCCTGTAGCTCAACCTACTGTGTGAGCAGGAATCGCCTGGCCCGCGTGGTGTCGTGCGTGGGAACGGGGGCTCAGTGAAGGTGGACGGGCTCACTACTGCTATTGCTGTGCGTAATGAAACCCTTTGTTTCTGACCCAGGAGTCTTCTTGCCTTTGCCAGCATCCGCAGCACTGTGGCAGGCTAAACACTTAGTCGGCAATACAGTAAAGTCTTAGACCCTTCACAGATCTTGACATTGATGTGTATAATCTTCGTTAAACCTTTGCAAGGCTACGTTTGCCCTCTAGCCCTCAAATCTCCATAACTGGACTGTCTAACCTCTGTCTTCGGCTCAAGGAAGCTAAATCCTGACCTTTGCCGAGGTAATTTAATTAGCTCTTTTCAGTAACTCTGCGTCATTGACCTTCAACAGCCCTGCTCTGAAAATTTGTGCTCAAGTTCTAACTAGGGATAGGTTACAACCATTATAGAACTTGAGCAGTGAAAAGATCATGGTGCCCTCTTGCATGTGAAATGCAAAATAAAAACAGCACTCAACAGCACAAGAAGTTCAGTACGCTTCTGATTATACGCATCTTCCCCCCTAAACTTTCTCTTAGTCTGTCTATTGAATAATCCAACAGCATTAATTCTAAGCCTGAAAACAGGCCTGAGCTACTATCTGCTGCCTTCTCCCCAACTCCCTGCCTCTGTTCCATCCCAGTGCCAAGTCCAGATGCCTCTCTTCGGCCCAGGTGATGCGATATCAATCGCTTACTTCTCACCACCTGTCTGAAAGTCTTCTCCCTGATCTTCTTATTTTTCCCAGTTTTATTGAGAAATAACCGACAGACGTCACTGTGTAAGTTTAAGGTATAAAGCATGGTGATTTGATTTACATACATTGTGAAATGATTACAATAGGTTTAGCTAACCTCCATCTTCTCATTATAAATACAATAAAAATAAAAGAAAAAGAAAAAAATTGTAGAATTTGCTCACTTAACAGTTTTCCTATAATTTCTACAGCACCATCAGCATGCTGTACGTTACATCCCTCGCACTTATTTGTCTTATAACAGGAAGTTTAAGACACCTTCCTACATTCCCCCACCCCCAACCTTCTGCCTCTGATGATTTTTTCTATGAGTGTTTGTCATTTTAGATCCCATGCAGTGTTTGTCTTTCTTCATTGACTTATTTAACCTAGCATAATGCCTTCGAGATCCATCCATGTTGTGGCAAATAGTAGGATTTCCTTATTTTTTATGGCTGAATAATATTACACACACACACACACACACACACACACACACACACACACCAATCATCTTTATCCATCTGTCCATCAGTGTTTCCATGTCTTTCCTATTGTAAATAATTCTGCTATGAACGTGGGGTGCAGATATCTTTCCAAGTTCGTGTTTTCATTTGCTTTGGATATATTCTGGATTTGCTGGATTATAGACAGTTCTATTTTTATTTTTTTGAGCATCCTCCATACTGTTTTCTATAGTGGTTGCACCAATGTACAATCTCATCAGCAGAGCATACGAGTTCCCTTTTCTCCACACCCATGCCAGCCTTTATTATCTCTTGTCTTTCTGATGATGGTCATTCTAACAGGTTTGACATGATACCTCATCGTGGTTTGAACTTGAATTTCCCTAATGACCAGTGACGCTGAGCATCTTTTCACGTCCCTTTTGGGCTTTC
>NW_011888794.1:11719428-11743742 GCF_000151845.1 Pteropus vampyrus
CTTCCCTTATTCTCCCACTTCTATTTTTTTTAAAACTGGCAGTAATTTTTTTTTTTTTTTTTTTAGTAAAGGTCAAAATACTTGATGCATTTTCATGAGGCTAGAGGCACATCTAATAAAGAAAGCTTTGTACCCCCCCCCCCCAACTCTCATCCCTTAATCTGAGTGGGGAAATACATTTCACGTGAATAGCAGCGGACAGGATTACTGAATACGGTGGCAGCTTGGTATTCATAGGATTTATATCATCAGCATGACTGAGAAAGACAGTTAGTGTCTTTCTCTGCCATGTTACTCTGAGGAGCCTACACTTGTCCCAAAGGGACTACTTCCCCCGGGACATCTACTTGGGTCAGATGCTTTCTCTTTCCAGAGGAACTGGCTCTAGTAACCACCTTGGGTATGAAATAGCATTCAGGCACCTCTGCCTCAGACTTGTCAGTACAGCTCTATTTTCCAGTTCCACGATTTCTTCGCAAGCTATGTCTTCAGGACACATGAAGTTACCCCAATGTCAAGCCAGCGATCATTCTCTAAATGCTTCCCCTTCCTGAAACAATGCCTGAATCTAAACAGGAGTAACTCTGAGCCTCTACGCCAGCAGCATCTTCCCAGTCCATGTGAGCCATGTGGATAGAAAAGCTACAGTCCCCAGTGATTGGCTGGTTAAAGATGCTAAGGTGCTTCAATTGCCTTGACTTGGTTTCTGACAAAACCAGCCTAAGGCTGCCAGAAGGACAAAGGAGACACAGTCAGATTTCTTCTTCCTCAAGCTCCCTGGCCTTTAATATTATTCTCAGGTCATGAATAGTCTTATGTAGTCATTTTCTTGGCTGATGCAACTTAGCTCCATGGGGGCAGAATGCTGTTTCTCCACGGCGTCTCCAGGGCTTTTCACTGTAGATGTCTCTGTCCGGTCTGTTTTTGACATTTTGCTTGTACCTCTTTGTGGTCTCAGGAGGAGACACTTTCCCATTTTTTTCACAGGAAATTCCAGGTCTCTGGATCCACTTGGTCCCAAGAGTCCCGGGTGCTGCTGAGCTGACCCGCACCTTCAGCTGTGGGGGAGGAAAGGCTCCAGCCTCCCTGTGGCTGCTTTCTTGAGGACCACCATCTGTGACCCTCTGATGGGGAAACTGAGGCCATGGAGGGAAAAGAGTGCAGCCTTGCCAGGCTGTGAGGTCACGTGGTGACCCACACCCGTGGCCACCAAGAGCCAGCTCCCTGGACAGGACTGGCTGGCTTCGTTCATCTCTATATGCCATCCCCGCTACATTTTTTCTCTGTGACATTCTAGCTGTATAAAGAGCTCATTTACAACTTAAAAATCCCTGTTTTCTTTGCTGAAAATATCTTAAAATAGCTGTCAGACTACTTGCGATGGCATGACTCCAGATTTGACTTCTTAACCGTGTCATCTTGCATAAGTCAAGTAGTAACTCTGACCTTAAGTTACTCCCTTACATTTGAATAAAAATAGCAACTTCTTCCACTTTCAAGTTACTTCTAAAGGTCAGATTTCCCAGATTCTAAGACAGATAATACCTATAATACCTACCTTCAAGAAACTCCCCATAAAGGTGGGAGGATGGAAACCCAACCACCTAGCTAGACTGTACTCTTCCGACTCCCCAAATCAAGCTAGTTTTCAAATCTTGCCAAATATACTTCCTTAAAACTCTCCAATTCGCCCACACGTCTCTCCATCCCTGCTGCCCACTGCAGCCCTCAGCTCACCTGCTCTCTTGGCCATTTTCTTGCAGAGTGATCCTCACCTAGATGCAAACATAGCACTCGCCACCCTAAAAACCCTTCCAGTTTCCTGACTTCCTGAACACAATGTCCGATTTCCTTCACGTGGTTTAAGAGTCTCTTTGTGTCTAAACCCCACCACCCCCTCCAGCCCCATCCGAGTTGTCCCTGACCAAAGGTCATTTTTATTAGCCCAATAACAGAGAAGGAAGCATACTGGTAAAGCCGCAGAAACACGACACGGTTAGAGTGGCAAAGATCAGGACGTGATGCTTCTGTGTGACTAGAGGGGACAGACAAAGGGATGAACAGAAAGAAGAGGGAACCAGAGACGCTCAGGCCAGATCGTGAGAGGACTGGACTGCGTTAGGAATGAGTGCGGACGTCCCTGCAAGCTGTCGCGAGTCCCCGGCCATGACTCGCTAGGACACTTGCTATAGAGCATGCATGCCGAAGGAGAGATCTGGGCCAGCAAGGACAGTCACAGTGCAATAAAATCCTCTGTGAGAGAGATCAGAGCCAAACGGAGGCAATGATAGAGGGAATGGAAAGAAAGTAAGATTTCAGAGTCACTTCTGAAAACGTGGAGAATTAGGAAGGAAGCGTCAACAAGGACATGGGTACTAATTTGGGTGACTATCTGTTGCTAAAAGGAGAGAACAGAGGGATTTTGCAGAGATCAGATTGAACACACTTTTTTTTTTCTAAAAGCAACCTGAAAACCGTAAACACCATACTGTATAAGATATCATCATCATTATTATCAAGCGGTGCTGTGTTAATAGCCCTTTGGGTCTAGAGCTTGAATTATGGGCCGTTTCTTGTCCTTGAAAGAAACGACATCCCAGCTAGTCCAGATGGATATCACCTCACCTGCTTTAAGATCCTCCTGGGATGACCCAGCAGAACAAACCCGGGAAAGCCCCTCTTCCTAGCAACTAAGCACCCTTCCAGATGTCTTATCCTCTGCATCATCCTCTCAATATGTTCCGGAGTCCACTTAGGCAGTTTTTAAAAGGATTTGTGACATTCTCATACAAGAGAATCATGATTTCTAGAGTTCTTTAAAATTCAAATAGGAAATCTTCTGTTTGATCACAAAAGCTATAAAGATACAAAGAAAGAAAGGTCTGTCCTAGCATTACAAAAATATCTGTTTTCGCTGGACACCTGAGGTGACTTTAATCATCTGCACTTCAGCCCCAGCCAGCATCTCAGAAAGCTGCAAGCACTGCGCATGCTCTCACACTAAACCAAACCTTTGCTGACGTTTCCCCAAGATACACAAACATTTCCTCTGTCTTTCTCTCTGTCTCTGTCTCTCTCTTTCGCTCCCTGCCTCCTTCTCCCTCACCCCCAACCCCGCCGCTCTCTCATATGTATGTGTGTGCATGCACACACGCACGCAATATCTTTATTAAATTTCTTTTACTGTAGACAGGATAAGTCATTTAATTAATGTAGTGATGTTCATGCTAAAAATGTTTCACGCATTAAAAAGGTATTCGGTTGTAATGGATTAGATCGGTCAACATTTATAAACTACAGATTTGGAGGGGGGGATAATTAGGACATGCAAAGGACTGGAAGGGAGGAGGGAGCATCGTGTCTCTGTTCTCTCTGTGAGGTTGGAAAGCCACAATAAAGGAGCTGGACACCACAGGTCAACACAACTATGAAAACAGTACCTACTATGGTATCATTGGAGAGATCAGTCACAGACCTTTTCAACTGTGTTTACTTTTCCTGCTGTCGTCAGAACAAGGAGTCTTTTTTTTTAAATAATTTTCAAAGAAAAGACTTTATAAATTTGATGAAAAACCCTTTGCACTTCAAAAAGATTCTTTATCTATCACTTTCATGCTTAAATGGCCGTCCAGTTTGACATTCTTTTTATTGAGAATAATAAGTCTCAATAGCACTTCTATTACCAGTCTGCTGTGAGTATGCAGCACTTAAGTTGAAGGAAGATGATTTCATTTTTATCTTTTTCTGAAACACCAGAAGAAAGGCTCAGACACTGTCACATTTCATTTGAAGGTAAACCTGTATTCATCTTAGGTTAACTAGTTACCACCACTCACTGTCGCCTAGTGTTTCCATATTTTTTCTTATAGCACAATGTCTATTTTTATTTCAGAACGAATTATTTGTGACTCTTTGACTTTTTAAGGCTCATGGATTCCTAATGAATGTCCAGATTGTATTTGCATTATCCAGTATATAATCCTAAGTGGCAAGATTTTCATTTTACGTATGGGCTTGGTATCCTTCTATATTTGTAGGGAATGTCTCATGACTTATTCATGGAGTGATAGGGGTGCCCATAAGCGCTTATACTTGAGATGTTTATTCAGCTTATTTTAATTAAGGGGTTATCTACTCTGTCAGTTAGAAGAAAATACGGTGGACAGAAGACTCCTAACACGTCTTCTGCACGTTGTTATCTTGCTTAAATATCTAACTATGGTTTTCTATGAACAAAAGTTTGGAAATTTCTGCTTACCTAAAACTTGCAGTATGAAATACAGGGATAACCAAAAAGGATAAAGTATCACTCATGTTCTTTCTAAGAGTTCTGAAGATTTAAGCAGTGGAGCATCATGGGAAATATTAATAGGACCATGACAAGGAAAAGCTAATAGAAGTCAATTATTAAAAGATAGCAAGAAAAAAAATTTAGGCCACAGTTACAAAAAGGATGTAGTATCATTTCTAAATTGTAAATGACATTTGCTGATGAAATACTAACACTTTTGAGGGCAGAGGTATAAGTTGTACATCAGAGGTGCATTTTTACACTGAGACTCTGTCCTTTACTTTAAATGATTTTTAATGGGGAGAAACACAATTAAACTATGGCATTGCTTAGGAGATCTTACAGGCTGAGTTCAATGAAAGCATATTAGGGCAGAAAATTTGCAAAATGAAGAGCTAACACTCCATATGGAAACTTTTCCTGCTTTTATAGTTATAACCTCACAGATTACCCACAGAACTTATTTACCCACCCATGAGCTGCTGACTTCACCTGACAATTTTTTGTTTACATATTCCTAAATTTAAATTTGTGAAAACCTATACAGAGAGAAGCATGAAGTACTGGGTATTTAATCATCTCTTCTTAATCTGATTAATCCCCTATAATATTCTTTTGGATTCTAGCAAGATACATTGGTAATGGGATTTTTGTTTGTTGTATGTTATATGTGTGTGTGTGTTGAACTGAATATTCAAAATTTGAGCTACATGGTTTTTCAATGAATAAAATTAATTTGTATTTGTTTTGATGACTATTTTTGGACTGTCCTTTAGATTATTTTACCTCCTTCTTTTCAGTAGAAAGGTTTCCTGTTTCACGGACTCAATTCTCTTTACTTCTCTCCTTTTCTCATTTACTCTTCTCTATGATGGGAATGGGGGTGGGAGGAAGTTGTTAGAATTTTTTTTTTTTTTTTTATTGCTGGCCCAGGCTTGAGAATTAAAGCAACCCCAGGATGATGGGCTTCTATTCTTCCTCATTTATCCTATTTAGGGCATAACAAAATCAAATCTTAATAGGAAGTACTCATCTTGCACTAAACAGATCAATCTTTTTCCATTAGATTTGTCACATGAGACATGAACTCAACTGTAATTGATTTCAAAGTCATGTGGCATAATGGCCGCTATAGTATTTTTCCTATGATAGTCTCAATCGATAGGCCCAGCAGCTTAACAAAAATAATTACATCAACATATCTGCTTTCTTGACACCATTTTGTTCTTAGGTGTTAGAAACAGCCTGATATTAGAAGAAATCCAATAAGTTAGAAGCAAGAGGCTAAGAGTCTGGGTAACTAAGTGCTTGTACCTCCTGGGCTCCAGTGATACTGATTCCCTCATTTTCTAAATCTTTTCACAGCTCACAGCACAGTCCATCAGTCTTACAAGCAGTTCTAATAGTTCCTGGATTTGGAGTGTGATGCAGGCTTTGTATGAGCAGATGCTTATATAAAAGCTAAAATAGGTAGGTATTAAAAGGATTAAGTGATTCAGTAGAGTATCTCAGCCAGCCATAATTCAAGACACAATAGTTCAAATCTTTCGTTGCTGTTTTCTTTGATAAAATGTAGGTTTTAACCTTTGGGGAAGTCTTTTTCTACAGTGTCAGCAGCAACTCCAGACCTGTCAACTCAACAATACTTTACAACTAATGCCTTTCACAATGTCTGAGGTAGAGAAAGGAATTGCAATAATGCTGCCTAGGATCCTGCGAGATTGGAAATGGGGTAGCATACACTGGTGAGTTACTTTGTGTATGGAAATAGTGACTTGGCAATGACATGAGGGGAAAAAAAAATACCTGCAGCAGAAAATCAAGCCGCAGAAAAGAATAAAGGTATTCTCTCAGGAGATGTCAAAGACTAGTACATGCCTCGTCTGAATTAAAATGATAAACTATTAACATGTCACTTCAGTACTTATCTCAAGTATCCAAAGACTAATTTTTATTTGCATCAAAGCAGCAAACATTAATTTAGTCACTAAAAGGTTGAGAATAAATCCGTATTGTTGATGTTTCTGTTTATACCGGTTATTTGTTTATCTTTAGATACTTATTTTTTCCTGTTAACCTCATCAGATGTGAATATCAATTGACTTCAGTTCTGTCTCATTCACTGAGCAAAGCCTTGAATTGCAAATTTCTTTGCCCACATAAAAACAATATTATGGGTCAAAGGAAGGATATTTTCCACAAAATTGTGTTAGCTCTAGCATTACTTCAACACTGAGGTCTAACCATACACTGTCCGCTCAACTGACAGACACTTGTGGAGTGCCTGTTATCTTTCAGCTATTGTACTAGATACAACAACAGTGAGCTAACAGACGTGGTCACTTCTGAGAAAAAGCAGAAATCATAAAGAACTGAAGAATAAAGGAACAAAACTAGATATGAGAAATGATTTGAAGACAGGTGAATGAATGTTCTAGCTATAATGGTAAGAAAAAGCAGGTGAATTGCAGGAGAAAGTAGTTTAATCTGGAAGTAATATTTCATTCATTATGCCTGAGCTTATCTGCAGTACCGTAGCCTCGATATATGGTTATATGGTTTATAAATTTCCAGAAGGACTCCTCTCTGTAAGTATATATCCTACACGATGCCTATATTTCAAATTTTCTAAAAATTTACTGAGGTTAAAATAAATTATCTTTTAAAATGCAAAATTATCTAGAAGAGGAATAGATTAATATTGATAGTTATTTGCCCCTTAATTGAATTATTTTTGGATTATTTACTTATAGTCAGCTGAAATAAAATCATGTTTTTTTAATGGGAAGAAACACAATTAAACTATGACATTACTTAGGAGATCTTACAAGCTGAGTTCACTGAAAGCAGCTGAGAGCAGAAGGATCTGCAAAATGAAGAGCTATGACCCCATAGAGAAACTTTTCCTTCTTTTACAGTTATAATCTCACAAGTCAATGTTACACTAACAAAGTGTTGAATAAGATTTATTGTTAAAATTTATTCAAGAATAAGACAGTAATTGATTTTAGATCATTTATTCTCTGAACAACACAATGCTATAAAGGAACATATATAGATAGATGATAGATGACAGATGATGATAGACAGATAGATGATAGATAGATGATTGACAGAGACAGATGATAGATGATAGATGATAGATAGATAGATGATAGATAGATAGATAGATAGATAGATAGATAGATAGATAGATAGATAGATAGATGATAGATCAGTAGGTAGAGCAAGAAAGACAAACAGAAACATTTCTCTGAGATAATTGACAATGTTATTCTCAATATTATTCTCAGAGTATAGTGGATACATCATTAAGATGACATAGAAAATAAATGAAAAGAAGAAACTGTTTTTCCCAATAATGTTTTACTTAATAATAAAGACTTTTTTCTTTTACTTAGTGTCCTCTTTCTACAGCTCTTTCTTCCATCCTTTCCTCTCTACTATTTTTTCCATATTCTTTGATGTTTCATCATTATCTTAACCTTCTCCTTCTTCATTGTCATCATCCAGTTCTGGGGTAACGATCTAGGAACTCTTTAAATGCACAGCACCTATCAAATACTACTAAATACTTGATTAAAGATACATAGTTAACCAAGAAATAAAATTGTTTCTTTTATACATTTTAAAACTGTTCACTGTATGAAATTTTTTATTAGACTTTATATTTACAGGAGTTTTAGGTTTGGAATACTACTAAAAATTATTTTTAAAAGTTCTCTTTCAAAAAAATTTTGCTTAGTACTTAATTATTTAATAGATTAAGATCAGTATGACTGAGAATTATTAGCTAGAAATCTGTTTCTGGAAAAATTATGAACTTTACAACATAGACAATTGCCATTGCCATTGAAATGTGTGAGAAAGACAAAGAATTCTGCATTTGTGATATTAAGTCTTCATGGTACATTTATGTAATAAATGTACATTTAGAAAAAATTTAAATCTACATTTAGATAAAATTCTAGTTTTATATTTAGAAAAATGTAAAGACTTCATATATGTTCAGGTAACCTTGAAATCTCTATTATATCTGAGAATTATCATTTAGTATTAGACATAATTTAAGAAGTTGCTTACAAAGTTATTTGAGTCTTAAAGTTTTTAACATACACTTGAAACTGGGTATTTGTGTCTCATTTAGATATTCTATTTTATGTTTAATTCTACTCTTTAAGGATATTCTCTCTCACAATAAGCATTTTCTTTATTGTGCACGATTTCCAGAATTTGTTTAAATGCATAGCTCATTTCTTTTGATAAATATTTTCCAGTTTTAGTTTTCTGCTCATAGCTTTTTTACAAGTGGCAGGATTTTTATTAATGATTATTATATTTATGACCACATACATTACGAACAAAACTAAATTCAGCATAAGATTGAACTATAATAAATATATGTTTTTATTAGTGACAAGAGTAGTACTGGGTGCATATTATTTCTAACAGACATGGGGACAGGTACTAATGACACATTTAGTTCATGATTGTATCAAGGTTGTGAAAAAATTAAACCATTCATTCTAGGTCAATGCATTTCCTATTTCTATAATCATTTTAATTATGTACGGTAGAAAGAAATGTTTTCTCTAAGAAACCTAATATTATAGTTAAAGAATATCTTTAGCTTGAAGAAAAATATGTACAGGTTCAAAGTTTTACTTCTACTTTTGTATGCTGCCTCCAGTTTTTTAACGAGAAATGAAGGGTTTTCGCAGTCAAGGGCATTGAATGACTAATTTCCTTTTGTCTGGCTTTTTTTTTTTTTCTTTTGATAAATATTTTCCAGTTTTAGTTTTCTGCTCATAGCTTTAATTTACATTTCATGTTATTTAAATTTTTTCGCTGAAGGGCATTTGAGAGTGAGGTTAAAAGTATCGCAATGTTGGTCAATAATATTTATTGAGTGTTCAGTGTACACTGAATACATATATTTGTGATAAGAAACTGGAGAATAAAAAAAAAAAAAAAACCAGTTTCATCTCTTTATGAAGCACAATTTTGATCCATACGGTCGAATCTCACTTTGAAAGGAGACAGACATCTTAAAAGTCCAATGCAGAACCCACTGTCAATTAAAAGTGTGTTATTTCATAAGGAGGTGATCATTTTTAATAATGATTTTCTAAATGCATTTTTTAACCTACTGACCTTATTTAACTTAGGGACCATTTATGTGCAGTTACTGATGGGGAGGTAAGAATACTTCCAGATAGTAGTATCAGGTTGAGTTCATCAGGATGGTTCCACAGAGGGAGCAGCTGAGCTTACTGGAAGGAGAAATGATGATGCCATAGACAGCAACAAAATACACAATTCAGAAAAGCTTTACTAATTCGTTTGATGAAATACATCTCACGAACTTCTCTTGTCTGTTTGTTTATTTTGTGTTGTGTTTTAATGTCATTTGGGAATTTGAATGACCTACTCTTAGAAGCTAGAAGTCACAAAATTGTTGTCCTAGAAGAGTTTCGTTTGGTACAAACAGTGTTTTTTTTTAAATTATAATAATTTTATAGGGCACAGACAGTCCCCAGTTTACCTAGTTCCTAAATTCTATGGTGTCTTATATTCAGACTAAAGATATTTAGGTTACTACTCTTGATTATCATCCTTAGAGAGGAGAAACAGTTCTTACCTTCGTTTGGAGTTTATAGCCCATTAGTGGAATAGATAGTAAATAAATAATTACAAAATCGAAGTGATGTTAAATACTTCAAAGGAAATTACAGGTGAAATTAGAAGTTAAAACAATAGGATTTCAACCAGGAAAGTGATAGCTAAAACTTGAAGAATTAGTTAGTAAACCACCAGAAAAGATATGCAGGCAGAGTCTTCATTTCCTAATGAGGAAAATGAGGTCTGGAGAGACTAAGTGACATTCACAACCAGTTAGAAGAAGGGGAAGAGAGTTTTCTTAGAGGAAGAAAATTCAATCTCCTGGATCTCAGACTGAAACTCTTTTCAGTGTCAAGAGCTTTATTATCCTTTAAAAATAATCTAATCCTATAAATGCAGTGTTTTTTGTGTACTAAAGTTAATGGCTGCATTAAACACTTCAGAAAATTAAATAATCAGAGATCATTTGATTAACTTTCACTGTTTTACTAGGTCTTCTCTCAATCGTCACAGCTAAAGACCATGGGAAAGAATAATGAGAGAATTCATTAATTAGAATAAATTTTTACTGCCTTTAATTAGGTTAAATCATTTGTTTAAGATCTATCATTATTGTCATCTGAAATAATGTGTGTAATATTGTGTGTAATATTTCCTTTAAAAAAAAAACTAATACCATTTGAATTTGGACACAAATAATAAAAATATTCATATGCCCAAACCAGAAACAATATGAAAATGTGCTTCAATGAGCATCTTATCTATTATACTAGAGAGAACTCTGATTAATGAATTTGTCAGTTTTTCTTTTCTGTGGCTTTTGGATGACATTTTCATTTTACTTTCAAACATGCGATTACATGCAAAAAATGCAAAAAGTTTTGGTCTTAAGAGGTCAAAACCTCTCTCTTACAGATGTCCACTTGGAGAACCAAGCATGATCAGCCAGACACACTCTAGTAATAATTATTATGTCGGATCTCAAGGAATATTTTTCTAGTCTTGGGCTCCTATTCCTGCCCTGAGGATCCTTTACGCAACTGAAGGGAATCTTTGAGTCAGTGAACTACAAGATATAACTCTTAAAAACGTGTGATTTGGACACAAGCTTACCTAAAAGGGAACATGACAGGGCCTATTCCATTACCCCTTTCCTCTGCCTGCTCCCCTGATTCTGGCAAATAGTAGAGAGAGGTTCTAAAAGCTAAATGTATGCAATTATACCTAACACCCAACTTATAAATGTGGGATGGATGGGGAGGCAGTAAGATGAAAAACTTAGCACAAAGGTAGCTTTCACCATGAGCCAGCCCTTATTCTTGATACTAAGCATCTATTAACTAACTCATTTACACCTCATACCAACCCTATAAGAGAGATATTGTTATCCTCATGTTACAGATGAGAAAACAGATGCACAAAGACCTTAATAAAATTAACGCACGTCCTATAAATTTTAAGGAATTAGAACTCTGGCAGATGGTTTCGGAGTCTATGTCTAATTAGTTATCTTTAGAATAAGCCTGACTTCAAACCTGGACTCTAAAATTTACCAGTGATAGACCGTAGATAACCTAATTCTTCTCTCTGAAAATCAACTTCTTCCTCTGTAAAATAAGGATAACAGTACCTACCGCATAAGGTTACAGTGAAGATTCATCGCGATCATCTATGTAAAACACCTTAGAAGAGTGAAGATACAGAGCTCACTCTAAGTACTTAACTCTACTATTACTGTTATTATATTATTATAGGTTGGGAGACATTCTTATCAGCCCTCTGTCCACTTATGCCAAGAAAGATACCTATACATCCTCCAGGAGACTTTGCTATAAACAATGATCAGATTCTGGAATATATTCTATTTTAAATATCCTTATGTTGAAGTCACAAGACATAAAATCATTCTCAGCAACATATCAAATTAAAAAAATAAACAACAACAACAACAACAAAAACACTTCCATTGATCGACCTAAAGGAATTTCAGGTTGTGAAGTTATTGATTCATCTCCTCACTTCAAGTCTCTTCTTTCTAACTTGAACAAAGGGTTAGCTTTCTAAAGAATTATCTTTAGATATTTTGCACATTTTGTGTTTATTTATTAAATGGAGTAATTATTCCAATCCCATCTTTGGGGGCCCACCCTATTTGACTCTAATAGAAAGGAAAAGAAAAAGAGAGAATTTCAACTACCACACACCATCAACAACCAGAACGTCAAAGCAAAGTTTATGGAATTATCCTTTGCCAACTTCTGTACGCCATTCTGAACTGGTCTTTTATAATTCCTCATTTCTATAAGGTTAAAAGACCTTCATGTTGTTTTTAGCCTGATTTTATCTGTATTTCAAAGATAATTTCTAGAAAGTTGTGAAGATGGATGCAGTGTGAATCTCCCTGGTTTCAGTATGTCTCGGGTTGGTCTGTACTCCGAATACTGGAAAGGAAGAGCACATTACTGCCGACCCGACATTTCATGTATCCATAGTTCTGACCTATGCCACTGCTTCACTCATTCCCACAGATGCTCTGCTCTGATTTTTTTTCCTTCTGGCATATAATCAATAGTAAGGATATTACTTGTGTTTTCAACACTTATATGAAGTCAAAAGTTTCTAAGTTCACCACCAATTGGAGGGAGTGGGGCTCTTCTGCTTACCAGACCCAAACCCTTGCATTTAGACAATCCTCTATTAAAATATTTAAGGTAAAGTTGATTTCTTAGTGTCCTGGTCCTAATGTGTCAGAATGAGCTTTCTAAGACATGTACTTTAAGTGAAATTGCTCAAGAAAGTTCTCCTTTTCTGTTCTATAGGCAAAGATGTTATTTCTTTAATCAGTTTTGAAATATGAGATAAATGAATAGGCTGTGCGAAACCATCCAATCACTTTGCAAGGTTATACCAATAAAAATAAAGCTCTTCAGTTGACAAATTCTATAATTTGACAGGCTCTGAATTATAAATGCCAATTTTTATTCTATAAATGCAAACTCACTAAAGGAATATCAATGGAAAATAATTACTAAGTGGATTTTTGTGCTCTCATTCTACAAAATAAAATACATTTAGTGTTTTCAAATCGATGCTGGAGGAAATGTCAAGACAGGGCATACATTTACTCATTTTGCAGAGATGTCCAGAGCTATTAACTTCCTGCACTTTAATTAGAAAAGAGATGCAAAACTGTTCTCTTGCTCAGTTTTAGGAAATTCAAGACATTTGGTATTGAGAAAGAGTCCTGAAATTGTGAAATCTTATAGATCCAAATGTATTTTTAGTATAATCGTAACAGTTACTAAAAATGCATTTCTTTTTATGGCTATAGCTTGATTCTTTAAGCATAAACCCTAGGCATACAAAGATAATGGATATTAAAAGAGGAAGATAATTACAGGATAATTAGAATCCTTAGGCAGCTTTAAAAATAGTATAATTTAAATTTTTTTACACAGTGTATGAAACTGCTAGGTTTTAAACTTAGTTTTACGTTAGGAATTGCCATGGCTGCTAAAATATTTCTTAAAGATCATTATTAACAGATTGTGTTTTTTTCCTGTTTATTTAGATTACATTTTCTTCCTTTCCATATGCAATTATTTAAGAACGAAACACTACTGTGATGTTAAGTCACATTCAGAGGATTAATATGCCATATGCCTTAAGCCCGAGACACTTGCAGTCACTGTCAATGTTTGGACTCTTAGTAAAGGGAAAGGAAACTAGAATGTTTTTGCCTCACGGTAATCCCCATTCCTTTCTCAAAAATTCTGTTCTCATATTGAGCCTTAGAGATGAGCAACAGAGATAAATGGAGAGCTAAAGGAGGCATGGGAAGAGAGAAAAATAATCAGAAGAAAATAGTACTGAGGCATTTCGACTCTCTTGTCAGGGTCATAAGGAGACTCGCACGTGCCACAGGAGAGCAGGAGGGCCTCTGCTCCTTCCCACCAATGTCAAAGGCAGCTGTCTGTATGTTTCTTAAAAGTACTTGTTTAATTGAGTTTTAGCAACCAGGTTACGAGCTACCCAATTCCTTTTTTAAAGAAATGTCTGATTCTTGACCTAAGGATGTGAAATGAAACCAAGAGATCTCTAAACACACGTCTGTGGAAAAGAATTTGACTTGAAGATAAAACTATTCTGTTCAATTCTTGAACATTCAATAACTACTAAATTAAAACAATGACTCGGACATGGTGCTGGGATAGAGAGAACTATGACAGAGTTCCTGCTTTTTTAAAAACTTATGCTGGGAATTGAGGTGGCATCGTAGGTTCTGACACAAGTTATATAGCTAACGGAGTTGACGGCTGAATTTCTAAGTCTACACTGCTTGCTTGCTTTCCTGAGTTTAATTCTCCAGTTTAATGGGGAGACTGAACTTTGGAATTAGATGATCCTGATCATTTTACCAACCCTCTCTTAGCAATCCATTTTCTCACTCAAGAAATAAAACTGCCATCTGTGGCACTCTCCAAAGGCTCTGCCTGGAATTATTACCTTTTGTTTTAATTACGAAAGTCAAAACGGTGATTGTGAAAATGTAAACGGTACAAATGAAAAACATTATCACCCAGAGGTCTCCCTCGCTTTTGTCACCCAGTACAATCCTACTTCCGAGAGTTCACTTTGACAAACAGAATGGAGTGAACTGACCTTCATTAATAAAATTTGCCTCTGGACAGATAAGAATTGAGGATGATTACCTACCTGGCAGAAGTTTTCGTTTACTAGAATTCTTGCAAAGAAGAAAAAGAAAATACTTTAACTGTGGTACATATTCTAGAATGTGATAAGTGTTCATTGTTTAAAACAGGATTTTCCTTTATAGTTTAAATATCAGTTTCCCCAAAGCAAATTTCCATTAGCTCCTGAGGATGAATGGAGTTATATATATATATGTTAAAATATCTGGCTCAGGAAACAAATAGCCTAAATCCAAATTTTTACTCATCCACTTACTAATGTATAAATTTGAGAAATTTGTCTTGACTCTCTATGTCTCAGATTCATCATTATATAATACATTAATACTTATTTCATAAAGTTATTGTGAATGTTAAATGAGTTAACACGTGTAAAGCAATGGCCTAGAGGAACCATTCATTAAATGTTAGCAATTATTTTCTCTAATAATATGGAATTGATTAAATTAACTATAAATTAAAAAATTATAAAAATTACTTTTCTCTTTTCAGACATTGTAAAAAACTTCCACCTTAAAATATTTATAAATATAATAAAACATGTTTAAAAATGTGTACAAATTAACATTTAAAATATATTATCTCATTTTAGGGAATTCATATTATTTCATATTTTAGGGAATTTAGTAACAAGGCAGTAAACGGAACAATTCTTTTCGGCGTTCTTACTATAGCTTTTGGATACATCTGCTTATTTAAATAAAGTTATACAGAAAAGTATTCCTATTGCATGGGTAATGTGTCTATTTAAGTCATTGTAGTGCTTTCAGATCTTTGTATCATTTTGATGTGAAAAGTTCATTATAGTATTTGATTTGTTTCTTACTGGTACAGCTTTATATGAATGCCGTTTTTTTCCCTTGATTTCCCAAATCAAGCAACTGTCATACTTACTAACTCATGCAACCGGTTATAAACTAAGCCAGCAATATAATGACAGGAAATTAACATAAATTGTACACAATACTAACATAATAATTTTATATCCTTAAACACCAAGAAATGTTTATTAAGATAAGGGAATACTTAGTACTAAATACTGAACACTGATAAATGTATTTGAAGATGAAAAATAGTGTTCTGTGTTCTCAGCCTACAATCACCTTTTATGTCTTATAAATCTTTGTACATATAAATACAAAACAATATAAAAATTTTTGATGGTTAAACTAAAACAATTAAACTTTAGTCATTTAAATCTGATGGTTCTGAATTTTAATAACTTACAATAATTAAAACATAAAGACAAATCCCATTTACATACACAAAGACAGTGTTTTACATACACAAAGACAGAAGACCCAGACAGCTATGGTTCAAATCCTAGACATGCTGCTTTCAAGCTATGTGAACTTTGAACAAATTACTTGATCATTCTGTCTCGTTTTTTTTTTTTTAATTATAAAATGTCGATGATAATAGTGCCTATTTGAGAGTGATCCATATAAAGTGTTTCAAGTGATAGAACATATAAAACACTTCATTTATATTTGTTGCAATTATTACATTTGTATGTGTACAGCTCTTTGAAGATAATGTTATTGTTATTGTTTCTGTTGCTAAAAACACTTTTAATTCAAATTGCTGATGATTTATCTCAGTTCACTGCACCCTGAACTGATGTGCCCCAGCTAATGATCAATATTCATCAATTTCATACTCCCGACCTTTGGGTCATTAGTCCTCATGATTGTGAATTTTAAAAATCATATTCTGAACATTTTTCTGAAAGGTTCTTTCTTCACTGCAGAAGTTGAAGCTCTCTCTTTGCCAACAAACTCTATTACACAGGACCCAAGTTCAGAAAGAATGTCTCTTGGTAGTGATCACTGTGTTGCAAAATTCTAGTACAAGTACTCTCATGAAGGGAAGGTTTTGTTCGTGTGGACAGACAGATATAAAATATTGAAATAGACAGGAATCAGGGCATTTTTCAGAGAAAAAAATCACTGAAATAAGGGTCAGAAGTGCTGGATTTTTATGCCAGCTCTATCACTTACCCATTAAGTAAATTATCTAAGTTTCAATTTCTTCCCATCTAACACAGACACTTACCCCAAGGCTGGTCACTTTACCATAAGTCACATTTACCAAAATGTGGTTTCGGAACTCAGGAATTGGCTGTGGCAACATCTTTGCCCTTTGCTTATCTGTTTTCCACATAACGAGAGCAATATGTCACTCTTTAATGTGTCACAAGGCCACTTAAGACTTAAGAACTAAAAATTTTCCAACAATTTTTAGTTACTCATTTATTTTTGCTTGAAATCCAAATTTCTCTAGCGGCCTACAAAGCTCCTCTGACCCCCACTCAAGACAGGATTTCTGTCAGTTCATCTAATTTAACAGGAATCAAACATTTATTCTTACCACAAGAGACATATGATTTATCATGTTTCCCAATTTATTTACTCAATTTTTTTGGTCCTTGATAGAGTATTATCTCTCTTAGGGCAGGGGCAATATGAGTTTTATTCAATTTTTTATCCTTAGCTCCAAGCATAATGCCTAGCATACAATAAGTGCACAATATATGCATATTTTAAAACAAATGAATTAATCTACTACTATATTTTCAAATACCAACTTCGAATTACTATTTCCCAAATCTTGCTCTCTCCCAATTTTCATATTTGTTTATCTGAATTTCTGCTAAACTCTTTACCTAAAAGGTCCACAAGAACTTCAAAGTAACCATTTCCAAATAATTGTATAATCATTTCCCCTTTTCCTCCTCTTCCTCCTGTATCAATCTCAGTTGGTGGCACTACTATCAAACCAGCCAGCCAAGAAGGAAACCTAGTGGCCGTTTTTTAAAACTTGTTTCTCTCACCATTAATATTAGGGGAAAAAATTACAAAAATCTATCTTGTAAATTTGACTATATCATTGCTTTAATTAAAAAATTCTAATAGCCCTCAAGGAAAAATTAGATAAAAAATAAGATCTCGGGGTGGGCGTTGGGGGGAGAAGAGGGTTGACAGATCTTCTCCGAGAAGAGCAAGAATCACAGAACGTGAAGCCACCATATCCTACTCTCTAGTCCACCTTGATGGAGAGAAGTCAGTGATGTGGAGTGAGTTATCTATGGCCAATTTAATGAGGAAAGAAAAAAATAAATAAACACCTCAGTGCCCACTGAAATATAAGACCGTTATCTAAGGGCTAGAAAACAGACTCCAGGGGAAACCGAGGTAATTAACATTTTCAGACCATTTATTTTGTGCCAAGTGCTTTGAATATATTACCTCGTTTTTCATCACAGTAAAGCACTCATCGGCATTTCCCATGAGTGAGGAGATGTTGTCTGACATCGCACACAAGATACAGTACAGTAACGCAACTTATAAGGTTCCCCAGAAGATTTAAGAGTAAATAAATTCATATTGATAAGAAAAATAGAGGTTTAGAAAGGTTAAGTAATATGTCTATGTTTATGCAACATAAAGTGGTATAGAATTCAAACCAAAATCTATTGTTTCAAAGTCCTGCTTACATCACTGTAATGATTATCTCCTCTAGAGTTAAGAATTTTCTCCGTCCAAGAGGCCCCAGGATTCCTGTTTCTATGAAGAATCCTTACATGCAGTAGTAAATTGATTCAGTGATTCATCTGGGACTAAAGAAGTCAAAGTTGATTAATACTCCTAAACTGTGGAACGAGGAAGATGGAGAGACCATTGATGTGAGAGGCCGCATTTGTGACCGGATCTTTTTGGGGGGCGGGGGGGTGCGGGGTAAGGAAATGTGCCCCATTGCAGATTCAGAGAATTTCAGGCTACAATTGGACATGGAAGTGAAAACGTCTCTAGCGGTAAAAAGAGGATCTTGGTTTTCTTAGAGATAAAAACAAGACATTTGAGCATCACCAACATGCAGTTGTTGGTTGAAGCTATAGAAATAGATCGATTCTCCTTGACAGGGAGTATAGAAAGAGAAGCGAGTTGAGAGCAACACTCAATAACTAGCTGCACAGAGAGGATGGGGAAAGAAAATGAAGCCAGCAGAGAACACAGAGGCCGGTTAGTCAGAAATACAACCTTGCTTCTCAGATGGGCAGTGGGACTGGTAGGAGATCGGCAATCCTGGTCACCAGAGTTTACCAAGGCACAGGTGCGACAAGGTAGACGCAGCTGTACAGGTGAAGGAAGGGAGTGAGATGAAAATGAAGAGATGCTCTTATCCTACGATTGAATCTGGGCCAGCTGTACTCTCTGGAGTGTGCTGTGCTGGCTGCCAAGAAAGATACCCAAATTATCGGTTCCTTTGGCAGCCATTTGGGTGTTTCAAGTCAAACCCTAAGCAAAACCTGTGCCTTTGCTTCCCTGTGGTATTCTCAGATGCTGGCAGGGAAGCCAGCGGGGTGACTGGCAGGTAGTAGGGATGATAAATTAATACACACATGTGGACTGAAGCAGTTCTGTCCTATATGCCAGTCACACCCTGCCTGGCCAGCAGCTGCCTGAGGTAACTAAAGAACTAAAGAGGCTGGAAAAATGAACACTTTCACACTTGAGAATCCGAGTCTCACAGATTGAAATCACCTGTGGTATTTGTTAAAATTCTAATTTCTAGGCCTCACCTCTAGAGACTCTGAGTCAGTGGGTCTGCACTGGGCCATGTTCCTGCCTTCCGAAAAAGCTTCCAGACGTTTCTGTTGTTGGACTGTGCTTTGAGCATACTTTTTAAAACACTGCCTTAGATAGTAGATGCTGAGAAAATCTTATTAATGACTTATTTCCATTGGATTGAAAGACATCTGAGTAGATATACTCTTTTTGACTTATAAACACTACTTTGATCATTACTATTGTATCGTCTGCTTCAAAATAAATGATTGGTGTACATATATATTTTTTAACCTTTTTATAACTTAATGATAATAAGGGATATTAAACACACTATTGTTTTCTGTCCTAGAAATAGATGGCCAAAATCAATCAAATTTTGAGAAGACTGAGGGCATCATAAATCATGACCTAAGCACTGTCATAGTTATGCTTTGATAAATTACTGAGGGGGCGTGTTCGGGACGCAAGAGCTCTCCACAGAGAATATCCTGCTTCAAATTCGAATCTAAAAATAGGTAAGACTCCAGCCATCTGCAACTGACGTGACAGGAAGTGGAGGGATGTAGTACTTTCAGAAATAATCAGGTCCCCACACATTCAGAATATTATAAATAATAAGCAAAACCTTAAATTGGCTAACGAAACTGAACTGGTGCTCACCTGGGAGCACAGCTGTTTTGTGTTTGGTAGTCCTCTCCCACCCAGGAGGCAAGCAGACACGTTCCATGCAGCTTCATGAATCTGCTGGGAAGGCCCGAAGTAAATCACCTCCCCAGAGCCCAGTGCAGGGAGTGCCAGAGATGGGCTAACTGCAGAGTGACACGTGGCTGAGAAAGTGGATACGCTCCTGAAAGTCACTGACTGTCGAGGCGGAGTAATTCACTGCTACGCACTAAAGCACCGATAGACCCATTAAGAACCTTTACTTTCGCATCTGCCAAAGCACCAAATAAGACTGCCACATAGTCACGTTTGTGTAGTTGTTTCTTGTACTTCCATTTTTACGAGCAGTGCTGTTTCATTAAGGTGATAATTCCACTTATTAAAAACAAACAAACAAACAAACAAAACTTTAATGATGTTTAGTATGCACCAGACATTATTCTAAGGACGTTGCTAACATGAACTCATCTATTCCTCACATCCATTTTATAAATAAAGAAACTGAAGCCAAACAAGGTTAAATGGCTTGCCGCAAGTCACAGAGCAAGAAGCGATAGTGACAGAGCTGGGGGGGTCACACTCCCCAGTCTGCCTTCATGCACACTGTCACTGTTAGGCATCCTCTCCCCACGTCCTGCCGCCCAAGGTCCCAGGCTCCAGGCGTTTATACACCTACGTCTTTATGGACAGATGGCAGACAAAGAAGTGTTGTAGGGTATCTAAAGCGCAATCGATTTGTTAAGATGTCTCCAGGTTGAATTGAATCACGTCATAAAATAACATCGGCGCTGGTAGTGGGTAAGTTGAGATGTGCCAAACTAATGAACATTGTATGTATGCTCAATTCTCACCTCTAAGAGTGTCCCTTGACCAATGATAGACAAGGGAGAAGGACAAAAACACTAGCATCTAGTGTTCCCATTCTGATATCTCTGGTTACATGTATATAATCTAGGCTGGTCTCTCTGACGAACAATTAAATGACCAAAAAGTGTTCATAGTAGCTCTCATATGTCATTAGCTCGGAATGCTATTTTCCAAAAAAGTAACACACACCTTATATAGAAGACTATATATATATATATAGTTACTGACTTTTAAATTTTATATATATATATATATTATATATTTTATATATATGTATATAAATTTTATATATATAAATTTTATATATATATATAAAATTTAAAAGTCAGTAAATTTAGGAAGGGGGACCACAGTGATTCAGAACTAAATACCTGAGGTGCTTTTCACCCTCCTTTCTTGGAATGATATTAAGGCACTTCACAGTAATAAACTCTACACTTCGTAGTGAATTTCTGTACAGCTGCACCGAAAATATTTGGAAGTCTCAGGCTTCCAGAGATTGTTTTAACCCCCTTATTTTCACTCATAACACAGTTCTGCTTCCAGACTGTAGTTAGTCTTCTGCATTAGATGAGGATAGTTCTCTTCCCAGAGCTCAGCAATGATCACTGATAAACTAAAAACCATGCAAAAACTGGATCTTATAGCCATAACGTATCTTTTTAAAGCGAATGATTAAAGACATTGCAAAATAACTAAGCATTAGGAGCGTTCCACCAGAAATATTATCAATGCATGCTTAACGATACAGAATGGCGCCCAAAGCTACAATAGACATGACCTCCATCCATTAGGTTATCACTAAATATGTCATTATATTGTGAACAAGTGCTAATGGGTCTCACAAATTTAGAGGTATTTAGGGCAATGGAGTTGATTTTCCACTACCTTCTCAATAGAATTCCCCATGAAAGGATGGCTCAGTTGAATTAGAAAGTATGCAGTAATATGCCATTAGCCAAATCAAAATTTGTTTATCTTATGAGATATGTTTACTTTCATTAAATAAGTTTCAAACTTTATAAATTGCAAAAACATTTATTCATCTTTACTCACCAAATCAAGGCTAGACGCATAGCTGAGTCGAGGTTCTATGTGTGAGTCCATTTTCAAAACATCAGTGCAGCTGCAAAAGGAAATGTTAACATCTCAATTGGGGATCCCTTCAATGTTGAATAAAAATTCAGAAGCTTTTGCAATAAAACATGCTACGTAAATACTATGATATGCATCTCAGTATTATGAAACGTGATGAGTTAGAAGAAAAGCCTTCTAGGGTCGATTTGCAATGAATATACCTTTTGACTTTATCAACTTTTAATTCTCATGTGTAAATTTCCTTTGAAGAATGATTACATCGTTAACTACATATTACAGGTACTATCTTTCTTTGAGGTTAAGTTTTCAAATGTCAGTTTTGCCAAAAACATAATCTTAAACAAGTCAAAAGAGCAATTCGCCTTGGTGAAGGAGTACAGATGACCGCCACACGGGAAGTCATTAAGTCATCAGTACTTCTCCTGATTGCATGTATGCTTGGCTCTAACGTGGCCGAAATAGATGCCATTTTTCAGACTAATTCTCTCACAGGCAAACGCCTTCAGAGTTCTGTGGCAAGCTGCTATTTAACTTCTTGCTTGTAATGGGAGGTTAAGCTGGAAATAAACCATGAAAGGAAGTCTGTGACTCGAAGTGACTACTGGGCTGGATTTTTTCCATCTTCTCAGTCTCCAGGATTCTCAGGGTGGCTGAGATGGCTCAAACGCGCAATGGCCAAGCAGAGCATAAAACCCTGCATATTGAGTCTCAGGGTTTTAGTTCTGTTTCCTGTCAGTCGTGTGGAACCTCAACTCACCTATTAAATGCATTTCAAAACGGGGTTTATTCTTCTCCGAAATATTTTAAAATTGAAGAATTCTATATATAAGATAGATCACTTAAGTATACTATTAATAACTTATATAAAATGTATTTGTATTATAGTATTTTGAAAAAAAAATAGTCCTTTTAACTGTTTGATCCACAATAATATGTATCAGAGAGAAGCAATAACATAACAAATTTTTCAAATCCAAGCTGTATCATTACCTCTATTTCTAATATTTCATTGGCGAATCTGAATTTTATGTCCTCAAGGCTCTCATGTATCAATTTTGAAAGTTAATAAAAATATTTTGTTGAAAATGTATGTGTAGCTTTATAGTGATGAACCACTAAATTATATACATAGTTACACATAGTTAACTACATATTTACATTTTTGAATTGTTAGAATTTTAGCAAAAATGATAAATGTATTTTCTGAAACATGAAAAATATTTTGGGGTGAGCCCCAATTCCTGGGTAATAGCTAAGAGTTCTTTGGGAGGTAAAATACTACCTAAATATTAGTAGATACAAGAATTATTCTTTTATGTTCAGTGTATAAAACAAGAACAAATGTATATTAATCACAAGACAAAAAATTTGGGCGAAGTGTAAATAATTCTGTGACAGTTAAACAATAAGTAAGCTGTCTTGAGGAATAAAAAGACAACTCTGATGAGCAATGAGAGAATTCAGGAACAAGATCAGTTCATTTACATTTACAGATTAAACTTCTTTTGTGCACCAGGGCCTGGGCTAGGTGTCGGTATATTATACAAGGACCAGCGCTTGTGTCTCCCTAATGCAACTCTCGCTTACGAAGCAGGTTCTGTTTCCATAAATGCACTAGTCGGGTTTCTGTGAGGTGCTTTGAGTAGACAGGGCCAACTACGTGTGGGCCGGACCGCGCACGGAATAAAGGAAATGCGAGCTGTGGATGTTCTTTCTCAGAAGCTTACATTTCAATAGAAAAGAAAAGACAGTCACACATAAAGTAACTCCAACAGAGGTCAGTGCTTACGGTAGTAACCAAATGATAAAAACGACGACTGCTTAGAACGTACAGGAAAGAGAGGGCATGATATTAGTTGCGATGGAACTAAGCTTCTTTGAGGTTAAACAGATACTAGGTTAAAGTCTCTTGCAGATCATGTCTTTCCCTTTGACCTCTAAGTAATCAGTATGGATTTTGTTTTGTCTTTATATTTTATCCATTGCATGGAGACTGTCCTACAAGTAGTGCACTTAACAAATGATTTGAACAATAATATCTGCTACGGGCATACTTCAGAGATACTGGGGGTATGGCTCCAGACCGCCACAATAAAGCAAATCAGAATCTTTTCACTTATGGAGGGTCTTGCCTTCAATTTATTTCAAAAAAAAAAAAATCTCTGAAGGACAATGAAGTGCAATAACATGAGATATGCTTGCATTATTATTTTAATAATGTGGGATTTGGAACAGCATAACTATTGCTCAGGACTGACTTGCACTGAATTTAGCAGATCAATGCTGGATTAACTGATCAACATACCATATTTCGAAGTGTTGGCTAACCTCTGTACTCTATATTAAGCCATTTCAAAATATGTCCTAACTGCATATTTTAAATGGTGTTCCGACAGACTAATTTTTAAAAAGAGATAAAAATGATAACCGCTAAAATCTTTTTTTGTAATTTTAAATCAAGATGAAAAAAGTTACATGATGGAAATTGTA
>NW_011888794.1:11747097-11749040 GCF_000151845.1 Pteropus vampyrus
TGTTGTTTTATTTTTTGGACCAAGAAAATCTCTCTGGATTTCACTAAGTTGATCTATCCTCACTCATTGGCTCAAATTAGACCATATGGCCACCGGCAAGGAGGTAGGAATGTGCACAATAGGCTTACACGAAACATCTGTGCTGTGATGAGGGCTTTGGTGTCAACCACTTAGCCACCCTCTACTCCTGAAAAAAGACTCAAGTTCTGTGGAGACATTTGGGGAAATGGTGATCAATACAATGAATAATGACTAAGAATCCTACTCCTGTATTCTTGAGACTTGATGGGAAAAGTCTCTTTGTGTTTTGAGACCTGGGATTTAGTATTTGGCGATATCAAGTCCAAGAGTAAGCATCTGAGGGCGTTCTAACTTCTCTAATCAAGGAAACCAACACACAAGGGACAACTTTGGGTTTTTCTCTTTAAAAGATTATCTCTTTTTTCTTTCCTCTTTGTTAAGCTAAGCATAACATCCTATTTCTATTGAAACCATAGAAGAAAAAGGTAGCAAGGCAGAAAAATTATGAGTAAAAACAGAGGTTTTGTTACTGTTTTTTGTTATTTTGACTCCACTCGATATAGTATAAACATTTAATGCAAACATCTTTAACACAGTAAATGTTTTCCTGGGAGATAAATTTTAAAACTTTAATCACTTCTTTTGATGACTCTTCTAAAACTGAAATTCTATTCATATAGGCAGCACATGATCCAAATGTGTTAAATATATTAGGAAGAACACAATAATTTTAAAGGAGAGATTTACATAGAAAAAATTTATGAATAGCAATGTTTTAATATGATAAAAAGCACAAATAGTGTTAAATATACAATATTGTGTCTGCAATGTGGGGGTAATCTTGTGACAAAAGGATCTGCATCCTAGATAATATTAGGTCCATCCAGTTATTCCAACTCTTTCTTCTCACTTATTGCACGAATCACAAATTTATTTACTGATTAGTGTCAGGTTAAACATGGTGGTGTCTCTTTAAACAGTACTTAATCCCTTTGTCAAAGAATTGCTCCATCATCTGGAGTTCCCATGTTTAAAACATATAGTTAAACATGGCAAATATTATTGCATTTTACATAAAATGTCTTGCATTAAAGTGATATTTTAGAATTTGTGCACTCATCTTTGTAATATTAGGTTTAATGTAAAACAATGAATATAATAGTTATTTAAAAAGTATTTGGTAAATCGAATTCATCTATTTGCTTAAAATTTTGAAGACTTCGCTTTACAGTTGAAAGAATTTATCTCATCTAGCTTAACACTATTTCTCTTGAAATATCAGTTACTTAATGTAATTTAACCTTATTACAAACTTGAGCTTATATGATTGCTTCAAAAAAATCTTCCCCTTAATTTACAGGAAGAGTGTCATTCTGTGCTACTGTCATGAAGACCTGAATCGAATCACAGAACATTGGATTGTGGGTGAGGGGAGGGTGTTCAGCAAGTTTTGTGGGGATTAAGTATATAATAGAATACTTAATTATGTTGGAGGATGCTTCCTTGTTGAAGTATGAGAATTTCCATAAACACTGAAGAACTGTAAGTAGAGGATATTCAGAGGTAAGATATGGAAATAAGATAATTTTTTCTGGGGAGGATGGCTCACTGCAGCACATGACAGTACAGACCCGGATGAAGGTGAAACTGTAAATGTTCAATGAGGTAAGGTTTTGATTACCATATATTAAGCATGTTTGGCTTTCTTGATATCATTCCTACATAAATACAAGCAATTAATTTATTCCATCCCTCGTTATCTAGGAGCTATTACTCATTGCTAACTTTTTCAACCATTTTTTAATGAAGACAGCTTGAACACTGCTGTACAAGGGTCCTTCTTTTATAAACTTGAATATATCTCTTCTATCTTTCATATCTCTGATTCCTTTTGGTGTATAAATTCCTCTGAGTGTATTTAT
>NW_011888794.1:11749975-11752725 GCF_000151845.1 Pteropus vampyrus
ACATTTATGTGATGTTGATATAACTATGTTAAAAGTAACTAAAAATAGCCATTTTTATAGTTATTCATTGTTCTTCACTGGATATTGTTTTATAGTTGATGATATTGGATTTAAGGATTTGGTAAATAAAATAGTTTCCATAAGCAAATCTCCAAAAAAAAAAAAAAATATTGAAAGAGTTACAAAATATGACACGCACTGATTTTTCACCAAGAATCTTTTGATATAATAGTGTTAACATTGTTGAATATAATATTTGTCTTGAGGTGGGTATGAAGTGTTTTCATAACTTAAAGGCAACAGACCACTTATATTTGTGATTATTAGGATGGGTTAATGGGAGGTACACAAAGTGATATAGCTAAGAAATGAGTAATATTTAAAAAAAAAATAAATGTTAATTTAAAGCGAAGAGAATGACAATTCATCCTAAACAAGGCTATTTTCTGGAACAGTAACAATGTAGAGTATTTCTCCCTTTGCCTAAGACATACCAAATCAACACTAATTTTGAGGTATAAGTAGTAACAGCATCATCTTTCTCTCTCAAAATGCACAAGTTTAAATGGTAAATTATATGGTCTATTTATCATTCTGTTTAAGGGATTAAAGATAGTTTATCTCACCAAGCATGTTTGGATTTCTTCTGTGGAACGGAGCAGAAAATGATTTTGAAAGTAACTGTGCAAGATCCTGAAACGTACAAACTCTGTAGGTTGCTGCGGATGTTCTCAGGTCCGTTTCAGATCCAGACCTTGTTTACCTGATTTCTTACAACTTTATAATGGGGGTTACATGATGAGGAGGTTGCTTTTTCGGCACTAAGCTATCTATCTTTGAAGTTGTAATGTTTTGCTTTAATCTTGAAATCACTTTTCACAGTGTTTTGATGATTCCTAATGGTTAAAGTCACAAAGTCAGAACATGGCATTACTCATTCTCTTTTGTAGGCTTAATGGGTGTATCATAGCTAAATCCTAAGTTCCTCTTTGATAATATATCCAAAGTTTTTTTTTTTTTTTCCAAACTCATTCTCCCATCTTACTGAAAATAAAAGAACAAGAAATACACACATTCATTGGAGAAAAAAAAAAATACCCAAACATGCTTTAGAAGTTTTGATTTTTCTCAGGTGTTTATGTTATCATGAAAACATAACATGAAAGCTTGCCCAGAGTGTGGACATATACTTTTGTTATTTTAGACACACAAAGAGACTAAACTATGTTTACCATGATTTTAGATATTAGTTCTAGAGCCAGATTACAGAAAACTCCAAAATGATTTCAAATAAGAAGGCTGGGAGTTTAAATCTAAGTTTGAAAAACCCTAGAAGACTTCATAAACTAACATCTCTTAGATTGAAGTTTCTAGATGGTCTGACAAAATAGTCCATTTCATGTGTCCTGCCTTTGTTAAGGCAATTTTAAAAGCTTTCCCGTATAAAAATGATGGGTCATCATCATTATCAAATGATACGTAAGTTCCCATGTAACTCATGAAACTGAGCTATGATCTAAGAGGTAGATTACATGGACATAGTCACTGGTCTGACAGTACTTTTGCTCCATGAGGCAATTATTGGCAAGTATTGGGACCGAGGGATGACATTCTTCCGAAGAAGGAACAATAATGTAATTGTGTTTACTATGTTTCTGGAAATGCCAAAGAAGTTGCTTAGAGTTAAAAATTGTTTTTAATAGCTGAATAGTCACTTAATTGAAAAATCAGTATGAGAGAGATAAAATTGAAAAGAAAAGGCATTCTAGGCACACAAGAGCAGCAAGTGTATGGATTAAACATCAAGCTAAAAGTACACAGAAGAGGACACTGTTGTGAAAATCAGTTACACAGGCTGTCTCTTTCAATAAGTAAGGCTGTTGTGACACCCAACATAGGTCACGGTTCCTGAACAGAAATATAGGTTAAAGATAATGGGGCACAAAAGAACCCCCAGCAATTATGCTCCTGTCCGAAGCCAGTAATTCCTCTCATGGCACTGATGGAATTACCTTCGTTCCCTTCTCTGATGTCTGTCATCCCTTTCTTTGGCTTCTCTCTTGCTTCTTGCTTTCTTCTATAAACATTCTCAAGTCTATCCCATGTTTCAACCAAACAAAACAGGTCTGTCTTTTTCTCGCCTTGAATTCTACCTTCCTGTCACCACCCCTCCAATCCCATGACTTTCTGTTGTCACTACTTCTTGGTGGTCTGTCCAAACCTTCTAGGCTAGACTAAGTGCCTTGCTTCTTTGTGATTTTATCTTATTTTACAGAAATTTTTGTAGTTTTGATTAGTTTCTTATTATTAACCAACATATAATAAGGGGCGGATGAGGGACAGGTACTCTTCCAATCACTTTATAGATAATTTATTTAATTTTCATAATAATACGCTGAAAGAGATATTATTAGCCTCATTTTAAAGATGAGAATATTGAGGCACAGTTAAGCAACTTGCCTAGTTAGTAGACTGTAGGAGAGGAGTCCCTCCCAGCACTCTGGCTCCAACGTTCCTGCTCATAACAACGATGCTATTATGTCACGTGCCTTAGAAACTGCCGGGCTGGCAGGAACGTGGAAGCATTGGCGAGGAGCAACATCGGTAGATGCCAGAGTTAGACAGGCCTGAACCATACTCCTTTCTTGGCCACAATGGCTAGTCAAAATTTATCCTTAAAGCAGTGAGAAGTACTGGTGGGCTTTTAGGGCCCACAGATCCACATTTAGAAATAACCGACACAATTTTGG
>NW_011888794.1:11753755-11756235 GCF_000151845.1 Pteropus vampyrus
CTTTATGCCAAAAAGTTTACCTTCTTAACCTACGACTAAACCCTGCTCTGCCTTCTTCCCATTTATGACGTTCGACCTTCTGAGAATTCCATTCTCTTCTCTTTTATGCTTGTTTAAGTTCTATCATTTTTTTTTTTCAAAGCTAAGCCAAGGTCTTCCTGCCTGGGCATCAAGTTTTCTAGAAAAATTTAGTGGACCAGGGGCCAAAATGTCAGAAACCTCAACATTTAATGTCCAGGGCAAGAAGTCTGAAACATCAGTAACTAAGGCTATTAAAATTAAAGTGAGTGTTTCATCAAGAAAGGAATGGTCAACAAAAGTCAAGTAAGATGAATAGTGGAAAGTGACCTTTGGACTTAGAGACACAGTTCTTGTCAGTGATCTAAAATAAATCTTTTTATTTGAATCATGGGAATGGGAGCCAGTTTGAGGTGAGTGAAGGGGTAAAGAAATAAAAGGCAGGTACAAACAAGTCTTAAAGTTTAAAGAAACATATGAGAAAAAGGCCAGAATTTGGATATCTAAAGGAAGTCTTTAAACACAGGTACTAAAGCAGCTGTGTGTGGGTGTTTACTAAAATAAAACTATTTTATTTCTCAATTAACTGCAACTCATCTTACACTATAGATATATTCTTCAAAAGTGAGAATGGATCTAAATTTTGTTGAAATGTTTTAGATACAACAGAAGAATGACTACAAATGTTTGACAATTTACTGATTACTTTTGAGTAATTTCTCACTTCTAAGACTATTTGAGAACTCTCTATCTTTACTTATCTGGCTTTCTTTAAATCGCTACACCTAACCACATTCATGTGCACTGTACATTTAGCCTTGACAAATGCATATAACTTTTAGTGCTACCTTTCAAATCCTAGTGTTATCTGAATTTATTTGCTATTAAATTTGAACCCAATTCTATTATTGATTAGTGTTATGTTTTCATATTTCAGATAAAAGCTAATCAAATAATATTTTTAAATTTTAAAAAAAGAAGACTTTGATCCCTTGAAAAATCATAGAGATATAATTGAACTTCTCTGGTGAAGGCAGTATAAAGGTATTAACTATTATTAATATCCTTATATTTAATCTTCCCACACACATTTTCTTAATGGTTTTTAATACTGAAACAAAAGGAATCCAATTTTTCACCCTAGAAACAGGCATGTAATCATGAACTACAACAGGGAATATGTTCAACCCTTACTAATGAAAAAGAATTTAATGGCTAAATAAATCAAATCTTATATGTAGAATTTTGAGCACAGGTTTTAAAAAGAGGCACAGATTCACTGATCACAGTAAAATACCATCAACAGAAATTGACACATGGATACAAATTACTTCTTGCTTATGAAAACCTGAAATCTCCCATAATTGCTACTCATCATCCCCTCGGGCAACAGAATAAGTCTACCTTACCTATTGATTGGCTCATTGCATATTTTAAGACAGTTTATGTTTCTCTGCCCTTCGTATTCTATTTCTCTCAGCTTAATACCCACGTCTCTTAAAAGAGAGCATCCATTCTTCCTCATGTCTTGATCGTTCATCTTCCGACATGTTCCAGTTTGCTTTTATTCCAACTAAAATGTGATACTTGGAACCTAATGTAGTATTCTATGAATTAATAATCATTTCCATAAACTCATATTGAGCACTTGCTAGGTATGCTCTAGGCACAAGGGATAATGAACAAAGAGGAGGGAAAACCCCTGTCTTCATCCACTTACATACCATACGATATTTTTTTAAATTTTAATTTAGGAAAAGACTTGACCATCTTCAGCTCCTTACTGATCATTTTTCAAAGGAGTTCATAAATCACCTAGGGAGGTTTTCTTGGGCTTCCTTTTAATACATATTTTTCTCCATCTCCATTTTCTCTCTCATGCAGAAATAAAGTATGGAAGAAGGAAAGATTACCGTACAGGGTATATTAACCGTACAGGGTACAGAGTATATTAACTAGCTCTTACTTCCACTTAAGCAATTTTGTGAGAATATAGCTACAATTGCTCGTTGGTATAAGCTACAGATGGGGTTGACAGTTTCCATGCCCCCACCCCAACAACTTAAACAACAGAAAGTAAGATTATGTTCTAAAAATCAAACTATGTAAGCAACGTATAGTGTACAGAGTATACAGATATTTAATATAATGGGAAAAATGGGCCTTGGGAAAGCAAATCTGTTTTCCGATTGAACATATTAACAATTTAGAGAAAAACTATATTAATCAAAAGGGGCACAGAAGGAGTATTGTCAGGAAAGGAAATCAAAGGAAATTAAAAGGAAATCAAAGCAAGAATCACAGACATGTCTTCAAGCAATACTCTAGGCAGAGAGCATCTGAGGTTGCTATGGATTCTATGTACACATATCTTCACAAGCATATAATTATCATGGAGATGAATACATCAGCCTCAGAGTTGTAACAATTATACATTCAAATCTCATAGCTAATTCACTTTG
>NW_011888794.1:11757130-11760224 GCF_000151845.1 Pteropus vampyrus
CTTCTTTTCAACTTCCACTTTGTTCTTTCTGTTTTGAGTTGTCCTCCATCTTTTTCCCTTCTCTTCCCCTGAATCTCTCATCTAGACTCTTTAAGGATTAAAAAAAAAAAAAAAAGAAGAAGAAGAAGAATCAGTTCTTCCACTATGCTTTAAAGAAGATAGTTCTCCTTCAGTTGTCTTAAATATTAGGGCTTCATCAAAAGGTAGAGCTGGATGGAGCAAATAACCTTTAGACTATAAAAGTGTAGATGAAGGAAAACAGGTTAGATGATATATAGCAAATAGATGGTCAATGCTGAGATAAAATCGAGGCCCAAAAGGATTAAACAGTTGGCTCCAGACAAGTAAATTAGCAAAAATATGTCTTAGTTTCCGAGTAAGTTCCACCTATCCTTGATGAAAGAGTTGTCCATTATTGGATTGCCACATGTCCCAGCTCACTAGCCACATCCCTAAGGTCTGCCTCTGTCTCTCCGCCCCCTATCACTCAAATGATCATTCCACTTTCACTCTCAAAAGTGTCCCATGTGGACTGTTGTGTGGTTGTGTTCATCATACTTGGAATAGTTATGGAGTGCTTCTTGTTTCTGGGTTTATTCATCGTGGCTAGTTTGTGTGGGGTTTTTTGTTGTTGTTTATTTAATCTTGTGTCCGTTTAAGTATGCTGTCCATGTCCTCTTGGAACACACTGAATTGTGATAAGTACGCTACTCTCCACATCTGATGCATTAGTTTGGCTCATCCTTAATTATTTATCTGCTGTATTCACTAATGGGACTAAAAAAAAATCTCTTGTCATTTTACCCTAGTTAAAATTAAGGATAAATTGTGATGCCATCTGAAGTACTGTTGAACTTTAGCTCTTTCAGTAAAATGATTTTTTTTCTTTTTAAAAAAAAGGTGATTAATTCTGAATTTTAAAAATAAACACAAATCATTTTCTCTGTTGAGTAATGCGTAATTACATAATTACTTTATCACATGGCTCTGATCAAATAATTATATGTGGCCTTTAAGTAAACTTTCTGTACTGAGAATTTCACATATGTGATTAAATGGTTAGGGATTTTTTTCTTAAAGGTAAGATTAACTATTAGGTTTTTTATAACATTAAGTAACTGTATACTTAAATATGTATTTGATAAGTGGTTCACTAAATGTAAAATTTGTGCCAATTCTCCCTCCTTCCCTACACCGCAGACTTTGCAACGTGGTCTTGCCGATCTTCCCATCAAGAGGTAGAACCCAGATTCTCATTTCTTGAATCCAGGGCTGGTTTTAGGACCCATTTTATCAAATAGAATATAATAGACGTAATTTGCCAGATCTAAGGTTAGGCTTCAAGAGGCTTTTCACGCCTACACTTACTTTCTTGGAACACTGCTTAGCTACCATGAAAACGAGAACAGGCTAACCTGATGAGCTAAGTCATCGTCGTCATCTCTGTGCTAGTTAAATGCCACAAATGTGAAGAAGACTATCCTAGAAAAATCGTCCCTTAATTGACCTGCTAGTTAATCAAAAATGCATGCAAAAACCCACCTGGGCATGGCTCAGATCAGCAAAACTACCTGACTCATAGACTACTGATTAATAATGAATGTTTATGTGTTAAGACATTAAATTTTGGAGTAGGTTGTTACAAAGAGATATAATATCTTTTAGATATTCTTACTTCAATAAAAATATTTCAAAATAATATAAGCAATAAAATTGCCCATTACCAGCTAAACAATTCAATCTGAACATTCACATGGCACTTGAACTGAAAGTGTCTAATAATATGTTAACCCCAAAATCTTTTCGTTTCTCCAAACTGTGTCCCTATAATGTTTGATCAGTCTACTAAGCTAAGAAAATTTATTATTTCTTTCTCCATTTCCTGGATTCCCTCATTTGATTATTTATCCTGGCCAATGAATTCTCCATTTAAATGTTAATCAGACATACTCCCAACTATTCATTCACAGAGCTACTGTTGGAATTCTAAACTCTACCATCTCTTTCCTGAATTAATTGCCTTGTCTTGAGTTTCTCTTTCTACAATTCTACCAGAGTTTTCCGTTTTCTATAACACACTCAATTGTATGCCTTCTTTTCTTAAAAAATGTTCTACGTAAAATTTAAATACATACATCTTTGTGTCACAAAGTATATTTTTGGTTTTTCTGCAGGGTAAAAACACAAAGGTTTCTAATATAGATACAAGAATATTCATTACAGTACTATTAGTTTTTATATTCAAAGGAATCTATCTGGGTAGTGAATTTACAGGCCATTTAAAAAACTCTCCTTTGTACTCTGACATATTAAAGAACAATAATAATCACATAGTTAAATTATATGGTATGAGAAAACCAGGTTTTGGTGCTTTTTGCATAGAAACTGACATTCATATGTTTTTGCATTTCCAATATCAAGTCCTGTCATTTGCA
Source organism: Pteropus vampyrus (assembly GCF_000151845.1). NCBI lineage: Eukaryota > Metazoa > Chordata > Mammalia > Chiroptera > Pteropodidae > Pteropus > Pteropus vampyrus. The sequence continues at coordinate 11,759,566 of NW_011888794.1, forward strand.
TTCCAGTCTCATCCAGACTCGCCATCTCTCCTAAACTGTCTTTATCCCTTTAGTCAATACTCTCCTTCTGCCTCAAATGTCCTTTCTTATTCTACACTGGGGAAATTCAGTTTATCCTGTGAAACATAGTTTAAAGGACACCGTCTTCATGACACCTTACTTGACAATGCAGTCAGAAGTTACCTCACATCTATATGCTCTCATAGTACTTCTTGCTAGTATTAATATGGTACTTAACTCATTGTAGGTAGTTGTATATAATCTGTCTTTCATGCTTGACTGTGAACTCCTTGAAGGCAAATGACTATATATAATGTTCATATTTATATCCTTAGAATCTATTAATGTGTCGGGCAGTAGATATAAGCGACTACACATCGTGTGATGTAGAATGTGTGGAACTCTTCCTCATTGAGTCTTAGTACATGTACCTACAGTGGAATTAGAATAAGCAATTCATGAGCAGACTATGGCATATAGAATTGTTTTCATAGTTCATATTATATTTTAGACTACAGTTATATTGATATAGGTATTATCATCCTCAGTTTATAAATGAAGAACCCTGGAGAGGTAAAGGGAGTTGACAAAAGTCACAGAAGTCCTTTAATTCTACAGTTCAATATTTTTTTACTTGACTAGACTCTCTTAAAAAAAAA
>NW_011888794.1:11760989-11767892 GCF_000151845.1 Pteropus vampyrus
GTAATGCTACCATTGATAAGATCCAAACCACTACCTGAAATTATCTCTTAACTTCAGAACAGGATCACAGATAGGACAATCAGTCAGTCAGGCAATCAGGCAAGGGGCAAGTCTACTCACAGACTAAACTTTCAGAGCACTTGCTTGACATACCTTTAAACTACAAGGTCATCTCCTGCTTACCTGAGAACAATGTATGCATGAAGTAGCAAATATACTTGAGATTATGGTATCTCAAAAGGAGCAAGCAGCTCAATTTTGTCTCCATGAGAAAGTGATCTTAGCCCACTACGGGGATCTCAGTCACTACGTGTCACTTGCTGTTTCCCATGAGGATATTTTATTGGCATTTTAACAGTTCACCAGGAGCAGTATTGTTGGTTTCTACACAGTTTTGAGTGAATGATTTAAATTTCAGACTGATAGCATAATCTACTTAAAATATCTCTGATGAAAATTCACTTGACTAGCCTCTGATTATTCTCTCTCAGCATGAAATTTTTAATAAAATGTTTCACCTAACACCTTACCTAATTCATTCCCTCCCACTCTCTTTGAAGAGAGATAAAAGACTAGGTAAAAAGTAGAAATTTCTCATAATATCCAGCTTTTTCTCATGTTAAGTTAAAACTGAAAATGTCATAAAAAGCAAGTTGAAGCCTTCTTTCCTTAACTTTCATGTAAACTAGACTATATACAGCATTTTTTCCTCTCAATTAAATGATAGAATAGAATTCTGGGTGATAGTCTCAGTTATAGGTTTTTAAATAAAAGTAATAAAAATGGATTATAAATTATTCAAAAAAGAAAAATGGATCCTGAATAGTTTACAGCATCAAAGCAGAGATGAAAACCCAGGCCATGGGTTCAAACTGTTGAAAGAACAAATGTGATTTGCCTCGTGTGGGTTATTTGTTTGCCCTGAGAACTGCTGGTGCTGCCGGGTGTTGGGGTTTCCCCAGTTTGTGGGGAGGTGAGTCAAGGCTTATACCAGAACAAAGGGAAAGGGGGTTTTAGACAGACTTAAAAAAAAAACAACAGATTCCACTGAAGTAACAAGTGACTCATCTGCCAATTTTATTCTTTTGTGATTATCACCCCACTTATTATATTTAGTTTTTATATTTAGCTCTCATAATGAGAAAGTGAATTGTTACTAGCAAAATCAAAGGTATTATTACATGAGCCATGATTTGGTTTTCATCATTTGGTGGTTAAGATTCAGGGGAGACTTGGCCGATGAGGAAGTATTTCTCGGGTCGCCATTTGGGGATTGATTCAAGAGAAGTAACTCCATGGTCATAGTGCTAATAATGTAAGATTTACTCTCAGCATGTTGCAGAGTAAAAACATTTCCCACAGAATTAGAAAATCACATGCAAGTTCCAACTTTTACATCTCGTCATATATGAACTTGAGCAAGCCAATTCATTTCTCTAAACTGTCACTTTATTAATCTGATAACGGGAGTAACAATCTGACCTAACCAACAGTATTACTGTGAGAATAAACAGATAATAGATGTGGCACAATTTCTGCAACACAAGAGCAATGCTCAACGAGTATGAGTTAGTAAGTTCAGTCTAAGTCAACATTTTTTGTCTCTGTTCTCATTACATCCTAAGTTTTCGAACTTGAATTCTTGGTAGTATTCCTTAAATCACTCATATAATATCACAGCAACATTCCTAGACCATTTCTACACTACAGAGTTCAGGAGGGCAGTGATGACTTCTGATTTGCTTATAGCTCTGGCTCCATGTTCTACAGGGCCTAGCATTTTGATGGTGCTAAATAAATTTCTTAAATAAATGAATCAGATTTAGTGTTCAAGAAATCCATTCTTATCCTGAAGATTAGCGTACCAAATATGGAGATTTAAGAAGTTTCTGTTTGGGGAAAGTACAACCAACTTATTTTAACACCTTTTACTAGGCTCTATTTTATTTTAATGCAATGGAGTGCCATGGGAATGGGGGGTGGGGTTCAGTTCAGAAATTAGGAAGTGGTCCATTAAATAATTTTTTTTTCTATTCTCTGGAGCAGTGGCACCAATTCACTTTCACAAACTCTTTGTATTAAAAACAAACAAACAAACAAACAAATAAACAAAATGATGCAATAGAATGTTTAGTAACACAAAAGTGAAGCAAGTACTGTATTCACCCAACTTTCCTGGAGAACAATGTAGACAACACCATGTAAAGACTCAAACAGAGATGCTAGGCGTTTTGTTTATAAATGTAAGTTGGGTATGTATTTAGCCAGTGTCCCTTGGGTATGCATTTAGCCAGTGTCCCTGTCAGTTTGAGATACTATAACAAATTACCCTAGGCTGGGTGCCTGAAACGTTTCTTTCTCATAGTCCTGGAGAGTCCAAGATCAAGGTGCCAGCGGATTTAATATCTAGTGACGGTCTGCTTCCCGGTTTGCAGAAAGCTACCTTCTCCTTGTATCTTCGTATGGCAGAAGGCAGAAACAGAGCAAACACTCGTGTTTCTTTTAATAATGTCACTAATCCCTTTCATGAGGGCTCCAACCTTATGACTTAATCACCTCCCAAAAGCCACACCTCCCAATACCATCATATTGGGGCTTAGAATTTCAACATGAAATTTGGGGGACACGAACACTCAGTCCACAGAAGCCAGACTGTGCTACAGTAGAGTTAAGATATATGTTTCCTAAGTAAGAATATAAACATGAATGCCCATAAAAATGTATTATTTTAACCGAGAGTTATCACATGTCATTTGGCAATCCAGAGGGCTAGTCTTTCTTTATCTTATACTGGAAGGATATGATGTGATACCTACCCTCTTGATATGATATCTACCCTCTTAGCAAATGTTCGAGTGTATAATACAGTATTTTTGACTATAGGTACAATGTTGTAAAGCAAATCTCTAGAACTTATTCATCTTGTGTAACTAAAACTTTATATCTGTTGATTATTAATTCCTTATTTCTCCCTCTTGCTCGTCCCTGGAAACTACCATTCTCCTCTTTGATTCTAAGATTTTGACTACTTTAGATACCTCATATAAAATACCTCATGGGGTTATTCAGTATTTGTCTCTCAGTGAGTGGTTTATTTCACTTAGCATAATGTCCTCAAGGTCCATCCATGCTGTGGCAATTTCCTTCTTTTTTAAAGCTGAATAATACTCCATTGTATGTATATACCACATTTTCTTTATCTATTCATCTGTTGAAAGACATTTAGGTCATTTTTATATCTTGGCTATGCCACAATGAACACGAGACAGCTATTCTACATTCAAAATTCTGATTTCAATTCTTTTAGTTAAATATGGAGAAGTGGGATTGATGGATCATACAGTAGTTCTATTTTTTATTTTTTGAGAAATCTCCATATAGTTTTCCATAGCAGTTTCACCATTTTTCATTTCCACTTACCACTTTTTAAAATAATTTGACTCTGGCATACACCCACATGCTTTTTCCCAATTGTTTCTTCATTTTAAAAGTTATAATTTCTATTATTTTTGTATACATAAAAACTCAAATATTTCTACTTTTTTATTTACTTTGGGAAAAGGTATATTGAAAATATTGTTTGATGGGTGGGAAAATATTATTAATTTTTTTTTAGGCGAAGCAACCCTCGGTTGACCTCACAGATTGCAAGGACCTTGTCAGCTTATAATCCCTTATTTTTTTTTATTTTTTACACCTACAGCACCTGGTCTTTTTAGGTGGTCTCCCATCGAAGTACGAACCAGGCCTGACCCAGTTTAGCTTCCGAGATCAGACGGGATCGGGCTTTTCAGGGTAGCATGTCCATAGACTGATTATTAATTTTATAGTTTGTGGGGAGAAAAGGATTCTACATGAAAAATAAATTTACTTAGTTCTCATAAATCTTGAGTTTGGAAAAAATTAGATGCCATAGAAGTTAGATTCAGAAAGGTGTTTTCTTCTCACCTTTTTATAATTAATAGAGGCAAAAGATTTTGCCCATTTTCATAGAATGTGATGAAGGTCTTGTAAAAACTCTAACAAAGCAAATTATTATACTTGTTGGGACTTTCCAATGAGTATAAGTATTTGATAGAATACTTAACTGTTTCCCATATAATTTTCTTGTCAAGGCTCATTTTCATCTCTCTAACTTTGCAGTGCATTAGTGTAAATTCTTGTTTACAATAACTTCAGGAAGAATAATGACATGGCTGGTTATCAAAGTATATATAATTCAGCAATTCTCCATTTTTTTTTTTTAATTGAAGAAAGAGGTAAGATGGAATCACAACCGGAAAGACGGTACAAAGAATCATCCATTTTCTGGAGCATAAAATCAGGTTAGGAAGATAACATTCACTTTCTGCCTTTGTTTCCTCCCTATTAATTGAAAGAACATAAGGGGTCACTTACCCAAGGGTTATGGGGGCCAAATATAAAATAAATGAGAAGAGAGTCATATATAATGTGATGGCAGTGGGGTGATCTGTGAAGTATATGTCTTTATTTATTATTTTTTTTAATAAGGTCAGCTGCTACTCAGCTACAGGCTTCTATGGAAAGATGGGCCCAGTATTAAGGATTTTCAAATTTGCCAAAAGAGGCAGCAAATTTTGTTTTTGTTTTGTTTTGTTTTGTTTTGTTTTAGGTAAAATATCCTAGTCTTTAAATGATGACAATTCGATTCACTTTTTGAACACTATATATCATAACACAACATATTCAGCATCCTGCTTTTGGCTTATAAGCTGCCAGTTGGCAACCTTTGGTGAAAGAATCTGTAGTTATTGTGCTAAAATGCCTTAATTGGATGTGTACTACGCATTTAATCTCTCTCATGATTCAGAATAATTTGAGGACTTCTTAAGACTACGAGAATATCATTGTGCTAGAGACTGTGGAAAAACCAGTAATTAATGCCAAAAACTGGTTGATAAAATACCAATCACATTTTTTTTATGAGAATTCCCAATTATTTTGATACATATGGGGGACTAAAAGTCACTTATTTTCATGATTTTCTTTTAAAACTCTTCATGCCACTTGTAGTTAAAGACATGTAAATACCAGTACAATTTGAATTATACTTGGTATAAGTTGAACACACTACATATTGTTCTATGTTCTATATTTTGCTTTCAGATTAAAAGTGCCTGAAAAAATGAATTAGTATCCGAAGTATAGAGCCCAATGCACCTGCTAATAATGGCAGCTACTACCAGAGACTTTGCCTATAGTCTCTTTGTCAGAAAAAGAAAAAAAAAACAGATTTTTAAAATATAATTATCATCATTTTCATTGATTATGATGTTTTTCAAAGCATTAGACTAAAACATAGCGTTGCTTATATGACAAGATCCAATCATGACAAAGGAATGCATTCGAGAGTATTTGGTCTCAATGACAGACTAAACCTTCCAAATTGTTAGTTATTAAAATGACATATTGGGAAAGATTTTACATGACACAGATTTAAAGCTTTAGCATGAAATTTGGATGAAAAAATAGGTTCCTCATGTTTATTTTTTTTGACAGACTAATTTATTTCAGAAAGTTGTCAATAAAAAGTATATTCCTATACCTGGATACCATTTAAGTTTCTAGAAAAGATTATTAGCTCTGGAAATTGAAACTGTAGCTGATCTTTTATGTCAGTCATGGTATCCACCCCAGAAAGAAAGATTTATCTGATGAAATTCAAAACCAATGAAATATTTCTCCAAGTCACCCTCAGCCAGTCTTTACTTCAGAAACCAACTCCCACCTGGAGGCATTTTTTTCCCTTTGTGTTAACATTTTCGCAACACCATGTGTTAAAGCTCAGGCTCTGTTTCCTCTCCCTCAGCACTTACTTGACACAATTTGAAAACTGTCTGAGTTGATTTTCCTTATACTAATAGATTATTTTTCTTTTCTATTTTTCCTGTTCTCGCTTTCCAAAAATATGTTTTATGTGGATCTTGTCTATCCTAGATAAGATTATCCATATCTCCTAATTTTGCTTTCAGATTGTCCACTTTTTTCTCTTTGTCTTTGTTGTCTTCACTCTCTTAAACTTTTCCGCCATCTTGGTGCTACCTCACCTAACATACTTCTTCCTTGAAATGTCCCTTTTAAACCAAACACACTCACTCACACACACAGAAAGAGGCAGAGGTGAGGAAGGGAGGCTTCTATTTTTTTTTTTTTTTAATTTCAGCAGTAATATTTTGAGTAGCTTATATTTTGTTCTTGTTTTAAGACTGCTCCTTTATCCTAGTAATTCTTTCTTGTTTTTTTAGAAATATGCTATCTTCTCTAGTCTTTGTGAGAATATTAGTAAGGAATTTAAAATTTATTTTTATATTTTCATATAGCAGAATTCTCCTTGTGGTTTACAAGGAGAATTATAGCAGAATTCTCCATGTGTTCAGAAATATGACAGAGCTTTAGAATCACACCTACAGCCAAGATACAGAACAGTTTTATCATCCCTCCAAAAATTCCATTTTGCTGCCCCAACCACTGAGAACCACAGATATGTTTTCTGTTTCTATAGTTCTGCCTCTTCCAGAATCTAATATAAATGAATTCATATGGTACATTGCTATTTGAGTCTGGTCTCTACTTAGCAAAATGCATTTGAGCTTCATCTATGCTACTTTACGTATCAAAAGTTCTTCTAATTATAATGTTTAAAGGTTTTTTGGGGTTTTTTTTGTTTTTTTTTTGTTTTTGTTTTTGTTTTTTTTTTACCAAAATCATGTTTGATCTTACTGAGATCAATTGTTCTGTTACTTTTTAACTTTTTGTTATGTGGTAACAGTTTACATAAATGTCTGTCAGTTCTTAATTGTTGTTTATTTTTAAAAATAAAGAGTCATGTTGTTAATAAAAGTCATGGGCAAGCTTTCCTTCCTGGGTTCAGGTAGATAACGG
>NW_011888794.1:11769087-11774126 GCF_000151845.1 Pteropus vampyrus
TTACCAAAATCATGTTTGATCTTACTGAGATCAATTGTTCTGTTACTTTTTAACTTTTTGTTATGTGGTAACAGTTTACATAAATGTCTGTCAGTCCTTAATTGTTGTTTATTTTTAAAAATAAAGAGTCATGTTGTTAATAAAAGTCACGGGCAAGCTTTCCTTCCTGGGTTCCGGTAGATAATGGTTACTTATAAAACAAAAGAAAAACTTATACTAAACGTAAGATATGGAGTATAGTTTAGTGAGTATAATCAGAAATGTCAATAATAGGACTTCTTAGATATAAAAATATACTTAAGGTTTTCAAAATGGCCTATTTCCTAGCTTATAAACTGTTTTCACCTAAATTCTATATAAACTCTAGTGCTGAATTTTGGAGAGCTCATATATTAAAAGTTTTAAGGAAATAATTGTTGAACCATCCACTGAATTTATGTTACACAAGAGCTCAATAATTCTGGAAAGAAGGCAAATAAAGTTATATTAATAAATTTGAGGATAATACTGATAAAAGAGAAAATATAAGGAACTCCATATGCATTCCTTAAAACTAATGAAGCTTTATGTCTCTCTCTAAGGTATAGTTTTCAGAATTTGTTTTCTTGTCCTATCATGTTTTTATATGTAGTATTACCTCTATTTTAATCCCATCTCATGGTACTATAATTATGTTTTTTATTTCCTCACTGAAAAGTGAACACTTTGGGAATAGCATCTATCCACAAAATCTATGTATCGATATACTTTTGTGGAAAAAAAAAAAACATTATTTGGTTATTGCTAGGTGATACAGAATTACCTAAATACTGATAAATATGTAAAGTTTTTAGCTATCTAAAACTAAAAACTTTTAGTAGTTATCGACACCGCCAGTGATAAAACAGAATTGCCGTAGGAATATACATTTATCTGTTTTTGGAATGAGTACTTCCCCACAAAATTACTTGCCTCACTCACTACTGACTGCTCCACACTGGTAAGGATTTTACAGAGAATAACTGATCGCTATACACTCCTGAGTCGAAGCCAGGAAAATAACTTTTTAGTTGTGCTTCTTTTAATATTTTCTCTTCGTTACACATACAGACACATAGAGAAAGTTAAAAATAATATGTGCAACCCTGCATGGAATGTTAGAAAATTATAAATGATGGATAAGATAAAAAAAAAAAAAGTGCCCTTATCTAAAAAGCAACACACAGAAAGTACAAATGTTCTTGAACTGCTCTTTGTTAGATTAAGCTCTGACAACTGTCTCCTTTAAATAATGGATGACATTAACTTTTTTAAAAAGGAAAGCCAAGAAAAGAAGAAGAGGGAGAAACTTTCTAGTTTCTTTAGAAGTTGGCTTTTGTTATGTTCTAGACAAGAACTCTATACCCCTCTCACTGGAAATATCATACATCAGCTGCACTAGTCAATATTGCAAGCTAAATATTGGATGGAGAGATCGATTTCTTTTGCTTTTAATCTAGTCAAATGCTAGAGAGTAAATTAGCCTATGAAACTTTTTAAGTTTAATGTGAGACCGAGACAATCCTACACCTAACCCATATATAGCAGCAACTTTTATATATAAACTTTTCCTCTTTAGTGTGGACACACACGCACACACTCTGACTCTTCACTGATATTGCTATAATTTGCAAATATTCATATACATAATCTATAAATGTACTATCTACATATGAAAAGTTTCGTGGTTTTTTTTTTTTACGGTTATTATGCATATTTTTGTACAAACCCACCAATAGTGCACGAGGGGTCCAAAAAAGTTTTAAAAAGGAGATGTCCTCCAATTACAGGAGTCCTTAACCCCAAGTCCACAGACCAGCACTGGTCTGTGGCCTGTTAGGAACCGGGCCGCATAGCAGGAGAGCTGCTGGTGAGCAAGTGAAGCTTCATCTGTATTTGGAGCCGCTCCCCAGCACCAGCATCACCACCTCAGCTCCACCTCAGCTCCTCCTCAGATCATCAGGCATTAGATTCTCATAGGAGCCCCAGTCACTGATGCCAGAAAGGTTGAGAACCACTGCCCTAATGGAAGTCCCATAGAAAAAATAATCCTGTTACTTTCTATTAACTTTTCATATATTTCAGAATACTATTTAAAAATTTTAAAAGATTTTAATAATGTCTCAAAAACGTTTGAAGATCTTGCAGACAAATAAGAGAGAGAAAAAGCACATCAATAAAAATCTCAGAATTTTAAATGAAAAGTACATGATCTCTGGAGTCACACAGAATATTGCTAATTTGTGCTCTCCCATCTTTAGCTGGATGAATTTAGACAATTTAATTAACTTGTCTGTTGCTTCGTCTATAAATGAAGATAATACTGATATCAAAAGAAAGTTATACGATTAAGTGAGATCATGTAAAATTCTAGCACCCTATCTGACATAGAGTGATCATTTCAAATTCGAACTCCTTACTTCTAACTTATTTCGCACTTTCTCCACTGGTGCTTTGAGAATGCCTTTTATTTCTGTTATTGTGGGGGTTAGCCAGTTTCATGATGCAGGGCCTTTTATTTAGAGACCATTATTGCTTAGTAATGCTATTCATGAAGCATCCTTGGTCTACTAGGAGGAAGACTGACATCCGTTTTGCCCTGGTATGCCAGTTGACTCACCTACAGAAAACTGACAAGGAAATCATCAGAAGACTTCGACTGATTGCCCAATAAACATATTATTGGTCAAAATTCATCCATCTGATACTTTTAGATTTATTAGTTATTTGCAGCTCACAAAGGTATTGTTTGTGACTAGGCAGTAGTTTAGTTTGTGTCACTACCAAGAATACAGGAACAGGTCATTTATCGAGTCCTAAAATCTCTGTAATATCAATACTTATATATGGTAGATTCTCATTATTCAGGTAATTAGGTTCTATTAAGTCACCGCAAACACTGAATTAGTAAATATTAAACCATTGCTCCTAGGGGAAATATGGGGTTAGGGTCCTGTAATCCTCTGGTCATAACATTTTCATCAACCAGTCAATACCTAATCTGGTTTTATGTGTATTTTGGTTGAAAGATAAGTAATTTAATATATATTGATAATTCATTAATAGGGCAACAGCACTATAACTCATGCCTGAATGAAGCTTATCTAACACATGCATTTTCTCTGCAAAGTGCATCACAGCCTTTTTGTGCTTAGGATCCCTGGAACAAACTTCAGCACTATGATTGGAGGCCTCATTAGACAGTGAAATCACCAACAAAAGGCACAAAAAAAACATGGCACTCTAAAGATCACAGAAAGGACACTTGTTTACAGTGCTGGAACTGTAATAAGAAGGCAGTGTCATCTTGGTCCTCTTCAGCCTAGCACACGTATGCCTGATGACTCGAATTTTTTGCCCTATTGTGTGTGCCTTTGAATTATAAAAGCATTATGAGTATGCATTTGAGTTTACAAATAAATTTTAGAAAGTAGGGAAATTTGCAAATAAGGAATCCACAAATAATGAGAATTAGATGTAATTTTAGATGGTATAATTCTTGAAAACCTGCCTCTGAATTTATTTTGTCTTCACATGTTCTTTTTAATTAAATATGGTATTTTAATTTTAAAACTGGTAATTTATTACAATAAACATTTTCAAGATATATGAAATGTCTCAGGGTCAACCACGCTACGAATGCTTTGTTTGGATCACCAGAAATTCTTGAAACTGATAGCTATCATGACTTAAATTTATTTCAGTCCCAGTTAAAGGAAAATCATTAGCCTCAGTGCTCTACATGGGGTTCCAGAAAGAGAGTTGAGAAAAGTGGCAAATATATGAGAGATATTACTGCAATACATTGGAAAGAATGATAACAAGAGTAAATACCTTGAATCTGAAGTGGCTCCGGATCCCCTTATGCCATAACTTTCTCCTACAGAACTAGTAGCCCAAGTGTAAGATAAGAAGTGCTGAATGGCTAGGAAAGAGGTTACAATAAGTATATTAGAGAACAGGGTACAAAGTAAGTGAATATGCGACAAGAGAACAGGTGAACAGGTGAGTTGCTGCATGATGTCTGCACTAGTTAGGAAGCTGATAGGGACAAGAGTGAGTTAGATAGGAGAAACTTAAGCCTTCAGTGAAATCAAAGAGATTTACTTAGAAAATGAATTGAAAGAGATGACGATAAATTTAGCTGTGATCAGAGATTATATGAGATTATATGTGAGAGTTTAAATTTACAGAGGTATTACAGTTTGGGCTGCTGACAAAACCCAGGACTTCCCAAAAGACACGAGGATGAGGGGGTTAAATTGACTGATTCCTGGTAAAGAATGTTTCAGTGTGGAGGATTAGATTGTTCACATTTATTCTGGTGAATCAAGTCCTTTGAGTAGAGAATAATGTGAATTAGATGCTAACACCCATTGTGAAGAAGGGATGAGAACTATGTAGAAGTTACAAGTAGCAAGAGAAGATACTGCAGTGTGATGTCATGAACCTCAGGAGGCAAGCGCTTATACGAGAGGGATGAGGAATAACCATCTGAAATAGGAAACAGGGAACTGGGAAGATGCCAGTGTCATCTCAGACTCCCGTGTTCTCACTAGGGTAGGCGGATAAGAGAATACCATGTTCCCTTTAAGAGAGCTGCAGGGGAGATTAGCATGCTGAGGCTGAGAGCAAAAGGTAAATTATGTCAACTACGTTCAGAGAAAGCTATGTGCAGAGGCTTAAGATTCCAGGTGTATGTTTATAATGAAAGATGGATTCTAGAGAACAAGGTAAAAAAAAAAAAAAAAACGGGAGAGTGTGTGAGTGGCAGAGTAAAGAGGAAGCAGAGGGCATGGAGAAGGCTGGGCAAGGGAGGAAAGGAGAAGGTAGGTCGGGTTTGTATATTTAGCTGTGTGTGAGGATAATAAACTGGAGTTAAGGGTTTGATGTGTTTTAACAGGGAACATGACCTTCAGTAGAAGCCGGCAGTCTGCGGTCCTGCCTTGCCAGTCAGCTCCTCCCCACGCACATGGCTGCAGTGGGGCCAGCTGTTGTGCGTGTGTGTTCAACAAGAAATC
>NW_011888794.1:11774176-11776377 GCF_000151845.1 Pteropus vampyrus
AAATATATGAGAGATATTACTGCAATACATTGGAAAGAATGATAACAAGAGTAAATACCTTGAATCTGAAGTGGCTCCGGATCCCCTTATGCCATAACTTTCTCCTACAGAACTAGTAGCCCAAGTGTAAGATAAGAAGTGCTGAATGGCTAGGAAAGAGGTTACAATAAGTATATTAGAGAACAGGGTACAAAGTAAGTGAATATGCGACAAGAGAACAGGTGAACAGGTGAGTTGCTGCATGATGTCTGCACTAGTTAGGAAGCTGATAGGGACAAGAGTGAGTTAGATAGGAGAAACTTAAGCCTTCAGTGAAATCAAAGAGATTTACTTAGAAAATGAATTGAAAGAGATGACGATAAATTTAGCTGTGATCAGAGATTATATGAGATTATATGTGAGAGTTTAAATTTACAGAGGTATTACAGTTTGGGCTGCTGACAAAACCCAGGACTTCCCAAAAGACACGAGGATGAGGGGGTTAAATTGACTGATTCCTGGTAAAGAATGTTTCAGTGTGGAGGATTAGATTGTTCACATTTATTCTGGTGAATCAAGTCCTTTGAGTAGAGAATAATGTGAATTAGATGCTAACACCCATTGTGAAGAAGGGATGAGAACTATGTAGAAGTTACAAGTAGCAAGAGAAGATACTGCAGTGTGATGTCATGAACCTCAGGAGGCAAGCGCTTATACGAGAGGGATGAGGAATAACCATCTGAAATAGGAAACAGGGAACTGGGAAGATGCCAGTGTCATCTCAGACTCCCGTGTTCTCACTAGGGTAGGCGGATAAGAGAATACCATGTTCCCTTTAAGAGAGCTGCAGGGGAGATTAGCATGCTGAGGCTGAGAGCAAAAGGTAAATTATGTCAACTACGTTCAGAGAAAGCTATGTGCAGAGGCTTAGGATTCCAGGTGTATGTTTATAATGAAAGATGGATTCTAGAGAACAAGGTAAAAAAAAAAAAAAAAACGGGAGAGTGTGTGAGTGGCAGAGTAAAGAGGAAGCAGAGGGCATGGAGAAGGCTGGGCAAGGGAGGAAAGGAGAAGGTAGGTCGGGTTTGTATATTTAGCTGTGTGTGAGGATAATAAACTGGAGTTAAGGGTTTGATGTGTTTTAACAGGGAACATGACCTTCAGTAGAAGCCGGCAGTCTGCGGTCCTGCCTTGCCAGTCAGCTCCTCCCCACGCACATGGCTGCAGTGGGGCCAGCTGTTGTGCGTGTGTGTTCAACAAGAAATCCGTGCACGTGTGTTCAGTGAACTAGGAATAAACTACTGATCCAAGTAGGAACAGTGACCTCTTCCCTGAAGATTTTGGGGCTGGTGATGAAGACAGCCAGCGTCTCCAGTGGGTAAAGCTGAGATGTGACGATACTCAGAAGCTGGTAGTAGTCACGAGTCCTGCCATGTAGATCGAAGGAGGGGGAATTTTACTTATTTTAAAAGAGAATTGGCAGTTTAGTCTCTGGAGGAGAATGATTCCTCTAAGGTTAAGAGAATAAATATCAAAAGCCTTAAGGACCTGTAATTATGTGTTTCTTTTATATGCTGTTTTAATTTTAAATCATCAATTAATTTCTTGCTCTAAAAGGAAATGAACAACTTTACTACTGATTTTATTGCATTTGTATGTGTATCCACTGTGTGTATGTACACACTAAGTGTGTGTGCATACATGTGTACACGTACATGAGCACAGATATATTGTGTGTATATATATATATATCTCGTATACAGCCTCATGTTGTTTTATCTAATCTATGGAATGTTACTGTTAATTCATGGTTTTGTTATGATTTCTTCTGTTTCTTGACTGGTTTTCTTTACCCTAGACTACCAATTCCCTTTTCCTCCTCTTCTTTATCTTCTCTTCTATACCTTTTATAAACAAGGGATGCCCTTATCTTTTACTCGGTCTATTAAAATTTGATTGGTTTCGCCTTGACTTTTCCCACCTTTTCAGAATTTTTTTCTTTCTTTCTCACCTGTAGCTAGAAACTTGTTCTAGCTTCTTGTCTTTCTGTAATCTGAGGGAATGGGAAGAGGAGGCGTAGAGAATGGTGAGCTAAAGCTATGTACAGCCCTTTTTTATTTTTGGAGAATAAAGCCTCATATCTTTTTTAGGATGCTGCTAAATATTCTAGAAGAGTGCTAACAAAACATAGAAGTATACCCATTTTCTAAGGAGACTACTCC
>NW_011888794.1:11776427-11780384 GCF_000151845.1 Pteropus vampyrus
AGCCTCATATCTTTTTTAGGATGCTGCTAAATATTCTAGAAGAGTGCTAACAAAACATAGAAGTATACCCATTTTCTAAGGAGACTACTCCTCAATCTAGACTCTCTCCAGCTTGGAGCCCTGGAGATGGCAAGTTCCAGTACTTTGCCCTGCACCTACTTCTGAAACACTAAGTTACTGAGATACTGACATCCTCAGTATTTAGTAGGATATTCTATTTTTAAGCGATTTTCCATCTGCTTCTTTAGTCCATTTCTCTTCTAATTGATGACTTTTGCTGGGGAGAGGAATGTATTAGTGAAGGTTGTGAGGATTTTTTCTGCTTTGCTCCTTTCTCCAATATAGCATCTGGAGAGTAAGACGAAGAGTTGAGATCTAATCTGACCAGCAGTTTTCTTTTTCTTTGCTTATCCACCATTTTAGGGAAAATAACCATAGTCCAATAATTAAAAAAAAAAGAAAGAAAGAAACTTTTGCTAATTTCCACTCTGATAGATCTGTAAGAATGTAGTGAAGGATCTTCTGTGATCTGGTTTTGCTTTGCCAGCTTTATCGAGGACACTCAACACTCATTTTTAATAGAGGAAAAAAAATGAGGACAAAAGTGTTACATCGTTCACCCAAGTTTACTCCGTGAATAAGAGGGTTTTTAATTTACTGAAATTGTAGAACTTTTTAATGAATATGTTTTAATGAAATATTTTAGTGAATACATTTAAGAAAAACATGACCAGGGTCATTTAAAAAAAAATATATATATAAATTTACTAGTAAATACCCTTGGAACTTTTTGAGTGTTATTTTTTATGTGTCCGATTTTTTAAAGAAATCAAATTAACTATGAATTGAAATATGAAAGGTCAACATTATTAAATTCATGTCATACGAAATGTAGACATTCTAAACCTAATTCCTATTTTTATACTATCACTAAGCCAAAAATCTAAGAACTATCATTTTTACCTAGATTGACCAATACAAAACGATCAGTAGCACCTTGCCTAGTAATTTATTGAGCTACAGCAATGTAACTAAAAAAAAAAAAAAAAGTTAAAGCAAATCAGGCTACAACTTATAGAGTTACCAACTGTCAAGAAACGTCTAAAGCATTTTTTCTTGCAGAACATACTAAATATTTCATTATCCTCTTCACAAATATGGAACAAGGGCTCACTAAATCTAACTGCAAGTCTTCAGCACCTCGTTTGTCAAGATGTTTTCCTTTACACTGTTCTGATATGGAAACACTCTAAAGGTCATCTTGACTGGAAAAGTCCCTTTAGCCTTAGGAGCTGTCGCCATATTTAAGGTCTTAGAATCTCTCTTTCTTTTCTTTTTTTTTTTTAATCTCTTTCTCTCTCTTTCTTTAACTTAGTTCTTTTTGTGGGGTTTTTTGATTTTTGTTGTTGATGTTGTTGCTTTTTATTCAGACCATTAGACCAGTACTACTATGTTCCCTATTTGGCTCCCAATTGAACTTTCTGTTCTTGACCAATGGGCTGGCTGGTTCTTTCTTTTCTTTTTTTTTTTAACTTTTGGAAAAACGAACAAACGAACTTTTCCTTATTTCGCTGTTTTGGCTCAGCTGGTCTGCTGTCTGCCAGCCTTTAGAGATGACTGCCTCCATTATTATTTTATGTGCACTGGATTCGGCAACTAGCCTAACTACGACTGTTGCCTATACTGAGTTCTTCTATTTCGCTGACAAGAAGCTGTTGTATCATCCACAGCTGAAATATTCATCTATGGCTCGCAATTCCTCTTCGCTGAGTTGTATTTTTTGTGGAGAAAAAACAATTTTTATCACAGTTCTTTTCTATATTTCTTACACAGCTGTTATGCTATTAAATAAAACACTAATACATTTTTAAAACATTTTCAAGAATTCTAAGTCATCTACTTCTATACAACAGGGCCTAAACATGCAGGTCAATACAAATGGGAGAACGGTAAAGTATAAGAACACGTTACGAAAGTGCTGAAACAGACTCCAGACAATTAATAAAGTGTTTGCATTCAGTGAGGAAACTCCAGCTGGAACCAGAGGTGATATGGTTTGCACACTGGCCTGTGCAGTCTTGTTTGTGCATAGACCCAGCTATTGCCGACGAGCCAGTCACCAGTGTCCTACATGAACAACAGCAGCGTGTCTGCTCACGTGAAGGCACGCCGGGAGTCCTTAGGCAGTCTGCGTGGAGGACAGCTCATCCACCAAAACTCAACTCAACCACTAATTCCACCATAAAGCTTCCTCCAGACCCAAGGCAAACAAAGGTGACCCTGTCTCAGGTACACAGAAGCTGAGGTGTATTGCTACGCTGACGCCTATAATATACCACTGCCATTATCTCTCCACGGGTCAGCGTTGCCCACAACACGTAGGTGGAGGTGAATGGAGAAGAGAGCTCTCAAAATCTCCTGTGAATTTTTCAAGCCACAAACACCTGTGTAACTGCAGCAAGAACTTTTTTCTGAATTTTGTCTGCCGAGACCCCCTACTTTTGCACCTACACATGATTTTTTTTTAACTATCCCTTCTGAGTATATTGGTTCAATAGTTTACCTTTGTTGTCACACTGCCTGCTCTACATAATTGAAGTTCTGGGTTTTATGTTATTATGACACAAACGGTCTACATTTGCTCAGATATATGGATCTTTTCTCCTCAATAAGAATGAGTATACATCTGATATTGTGCATGCAAACACACAGTACGGGACCACAATCCTTTATCTATACTCCTGAGATCTGAATTATGGAAAAAAAAAAAAAAAGCTGTGGGATTTTTTTGTTAAAGAAAAAAAACTCATTTGGTAGCATGATCTAACTTCATCAGAACTCATTCGCCAGCAAAACTGAATCAAAACTTATATGTGACTCATTACGGTCTTTAATCTATGGTATTTGAAAAAACATATGTCATATGAATAAGTAATAATGTGCTTAGTTATGAGATGCTGTTTCAGTCCCCACTGAGATGTTATATATTATAAAGTATATCTTCCATGTTATCTTGATAAAATCTGAAAGGATCAACATTTCCACATGCATCTTGCCTCAACTGTTCAAACTGCAGACCTAAAGATGTTAAAGTTTTTTTGTTAAATTGGTTACTTCTATTCACGTTCACCTCAGAACTCAAAACTGTTTCGTGTACTAGGTGATGCTACCTGCAGTAGGCAAACACCATTCCGAATCCCTTCCCCTCCACTCTCTCACCTGCTAACCCTTCCTCACTTATTTCAAACTGACTGATTATTTCGATACTATGTAATACAGAATAAGCTCTGCTTACACTCCTCTTTGTGGTTTCCATTTATATTTAAAATAGCACAAAGTAATTTTTAATGTACAAGTTGACTACTTGTAATTCAATTTCTCCAGGAATCTGAAGAAGAAATGGGACAATTTTCATAAGCAGCTCATAGATTCTTCACAGAGGCTCTGGTAAGTTGGCCTAATAGCTTTATGCAAATAATCACAACATACCACAAACTTTGGAAGAGGAAATCTAAGAATACAGACGATTTAATCTCTTTACAGACTTTCATCAAACAGAATATTTTCTAAAAGCAATTATCTAAGTTATGCATAGGTGCTCAATAACTTAATGTTTACATATATTAACTAAAACATTTTTTTCAGTGTATTTTTAAAAAGTGTTTTACGGATTCTAAATAATAAAAGTAAATAGATGAAATAATTATTTCTATGACCAATATATTTAAAATTGACTTTCATAATTAAAAACTTTACAGAAAATTTATGATAAATAATATGTACTTTTACTAGTATATATTATATGGGAAACTATGTTTAAATGATGGACATTTTTTTAAATGTTAGATTATTTAAAATTGGACGCTGAAACTCATATAATGGAAAAAAACTTTAATAGATAGTCAAATTCTTTCCTATGATTTTGGTGTTATCACTGTTTAATTTTTTTAGGGGGGG
>NW_011888794.1:11780434-11785970 GCF_000151845.1 Pteropus vampyrus
AGACTTTCATCAAACAGAATATTTTCTAAAAGCAATTATCTAAGTTATGCATAGGTGCTCAATAACTTAATGTTTACATATATTAACTAAAACATTTTTTTCAGTGTATTTTTAAAAAGTGTTTTACGGATTCTAAATAATAAAAGTAAATAGATGAAATAATTATTTCTATGACCAATATATTTAAAATTGACTTTCATAATTAAAAACTTTACAGAAAATTTATGATAAATAATATGTACTTTTACTAGTATATATTATATGGGAAACTATGTTTAAATGATGGACATTTTTTTAAATGTTAGATTATTTAAAATTGGACGCTGAAACTCATATAATGGAAAAAAACTTTAATAGATAGTCAAATTCTTTCCTATGATTTTGGTGTTATCACTGTTTAATTTTTTTAGGGGGGGTCTTTTAATGTCTTTTTATTTTAGAGTACAAAGTTACCTAGAAATGATATACATTGCTGTCTATTCAAAAACGTTTTTAAATGTTAGAATGGTTCATGAAGTACAAACCTATAAACTATAAAAATATAAGTTTGATGTCTGCTTTAAAGTGATGAATTAGTTTTATATTCTGACCTTTAGAAGAGAGTTAGCAGGTGAACTCATAATATATATTCATTCTTTTTATTTATTCATCAAAGGTACTTATATATACCAGATCTCTTTCTAGAAATGCAGGATGTGGAATTAATCAGACAAGATCTCTGTTATTCAAAATTAAAATCAAGTATAATGAAATCGACATAAATTATTAAATAAAGTGTTTGAGATAGTAAATGGTTAAGAGGCTGAATAGGAACAAGCAGTGGGCTTGAGAGGCAAAAAAGGGTGGAGAGTGAAAAAAAAGCTTTCAAGTGGCAGGTTATTGTATGTTTGATGAAAGGCATTGAATGTAAGTTGCTCTGTAATGGTGGAGAATAGAATGAGTAAGATTGCGAAGTGATCCATGCATCTGACGAGGCTGCAGTTGAAGCTAATGGGGGCCAGACCATGCAAGATTGGGCGATTTCGGTAAGTAATTTGGGCTTTGTGGTGTAGAAACATGGAGCCATTTAAGGGATTTGGGCCCAAGGAGAATTAGGATCAGACATATTAAAGAAAGATCTATGCGGATGTGTAGTGCACAATAAAGTTGAGTCCTTTAAGACTAAAATCAAAGAAGATTGCCTCAAGAGTTCGTGTGAGCTATAAAGACGGTCCAAGAGAAGACAACAGAGTAGGCTGGAAAGGCTGAAATTGAAACATCGATAGAATGATAAGGGGTTCACGCTTTTGCCCTCCGGCAGAGCTGTGCTTGAGTACTGGCTGCCATTTGCTGGTTATTGTATGATATTTAGAAATGATTTAACATGTCTACTCTTAGATCTCCATTCAGAAAATGAGATAATTATAGTACATGTTTATAAAATTATTATGATGATTATGTAAAATATGCTTGTAGAATACTATGGCAAACATGATGCATTGTAAGTAAGCCCCAATAAATGTTAACAATTTTTGTTATTAGGAACACCCTAATGAATAAATGGACAAGGTGGAAACAAAAATGGCAAATAAGTACACATTTGACAAATGTTTCGACTGCACAAGTGTTCAAAGATATGCCAAGTAAATTGACACCAAGGGATAATTTACATCTAGCAGATTGGCCGACATTAAAAGAATGGCGATGCCGGGAAAGGCGGACAAATGAAACCATGAGCACTAAAGCTCAGACGAACCATGTGTTGTTCTGACGGGGACATAAAAGCTTGAAAACCGAATATCCTTTGACCCAGCAATTCCAAATCTAAAATTTCATACTGTAGAACTAAACAGATAAATGCAAAACTATAAATAAATAAAGATGCCATTTATGCCATTGTTTATGGAAACGAAATATTGGAAACAACCTAAATATTCAACAACTAGGAAATGTTTAAATATTTTATGTTGTAGTTTATAGAGTGAAATGGTATTCAGACTTTAAAACGATAAAATAAATATTTATTGCTGTGTAAATATCTACATGGCATTTAGTTTTTCAAAAAGCTGGTACAGTGTAAGCTAATTTTTAATTGAACTCATAAACATAAAATCACATATGGTAAATTGGATAGATCTGACTAAATTTATAGACGTATTAAATTCGTTAGAGTGAGAGTATGAGAGTTACAAACAGAGAAATGTGAAGGGAAAATCGATTAATAAAATTCCCTCTGGAAACAAAAGCTCTTTTTGTGGTATTACTGTGATAAAAAGGAAATATTTTCCTCGCAAACTGAAATAAAGGAGGTGAGGATATATCATGTGATCCAATCACATCCTAACTCCAGAATAAACAACTTTGGGTTTTTTTGTGTGTCTTTTTTTTTTTCTTTCCAGCCCAGGCTACTCCTCTACTCTTTTCTTTCCTGTTTTTCTTTTTTTCTTTCTGCCACACATACCCTGGAGGCCTTAAATACTTATTTTCTAATTACATGTTTGGGCCAAGGGGTAAGAGATAGCTTGCTTTATCATCTCAGCTGTTTTTGTTAAATCTTCAGTAAGATCTCTTACTAACAGAGAGGCAGCACGCACTGTGAGAGTGCTTTAAGAGCATAGCAAAGACATGTAAACTCCTTTGACAGGGCCTCGGCCTAACCCGCAACCTTTCTTTGGGGGGTCCTCTCCTTTCCTGGTCTCTAGTCATATAAGTCAGCTTGTTTACCTATAGTAAAGCTGACTCTCTCCAGGTTTTTTTTTGTTGTTTTTTTGTTTTTGTTTTTTTGCCCTTGGGACTCTTACAGTAGTTATGGAGAAAGTATTTTTTTTTTTTCCTTTTAGGTGTATGAGTTAAAAAAAAAAAAAAAAAAGACATTTAATCCTGTAGCTGTTGAAACCATTTTTTCCGTCACAGGACGAGACACTGCCTGAACCATGAAGCCAACACAGAGTAATAAAGATAAGAGCAAAAATAGGTATATTCTTATGATGTCTTTGAGTACCTGTATCCTAACATGTTTAAAGAGAATTCTGTTCCTAGACTAGTGGTTCTCAAAGTGTGATCCTCAGCCCTGGGATCTTGTTAGAAAATCACATTATCAGCCCCCATTTTGGACTTACTAAATCAGAAACTCTGGGGTGGGGCCCAGCAATTTTAACAAGCCCTGTAGGGAATTCTCAGAATTCTAAAGGATGAGAGTCACTGCCCAGACTTTTCGAATACATCAGTTACTAGATACCTTATTTCTGTTTCTTTGCAATGGAAAGCTCTAACTAATTCAGCTACTTGGATAAATAGAGTGGGTCGGGCTGTGATAGCTGATCAATATTGTAGACCCAAAGGAAACTGATATTATTTTTTAGTGGCACTAAAATGAACAGTTATGTGATTTCATGAGGCAACTTTCAGCTGTACGGATGTATGAATAGACATGACAAATGGTGAGAGTTTTCAGGGCACTACCTCAGAAAAACAAGATCAAGAAGTGAGACATTAACTGAATGTTCAGGAAGGAAACGAAGCCATAAGGGAGACAATCAATGAGAAACAATGTTGATATCAAGGGACAAGATATCAGAATGACATTGATGAATTGTATAGAAGAACAAGGGAACGAACAAGACAGAGGGAAGAAGGCTGTGGTTAGACATCTTTATGTCTAAATTCAAGTCACAGCAGTTGTAAGGGATGACAGTGTCCAGGGTGAGGACAGAGGAAAAGAGGGCAAGGGTCGCTGCTGTTGCAAAGGTCGAACAATTCTGGATTCCTGGGTTAAACATGTGAATGTCCATAGCAGCGCAGCCAAGTGCCAGATTCCATAACGAACAAGGGAATGGTCAGGATTTTGGCAAATAAGAGCAATAAGGAATATTTAGAGTGTCGCAGAAGATGAAAAGAGACGCAGAAATGGAAGCGGTTTTGTAAAAGTAGGAAGTTTGGGTCAAGAAGGAACTTGGGCAGGTAGGAGAACTGTAACGTGGTTTGTGGAACACGGCAGAAGGAACACAGGAAATTCAACCTCCACCAAGGAAAACTAAGAAGTCAAGCATCCACTGTCTGGAAAAGTGTTATGATTTGAAAAGATGACAGAAAAGAAGAAGTAAGCATGCTCTATTTAGCTTCCGTTTTCTCCACTAAGAATAATATTGTGAATGGAAGCAAGTTAAAGAGGAAATTGAAAATGAAGATCATTTTATGCTATGTTATTGTGCATTAACATTTACCCTAGTCAATCTAAGATTGTACAGCAGTTGTAAGGGATGACAGTGTCCAGGGTGAGGACAGAGGAAAAGAGGGCAAAGGTCGCTGGTGTTGCAAAGGTCGAACAATTCTGGATTCCTGGGTTAAACATGTGAATGTCCATAGCAGTGCAGCCAAGTGCCAGATTCCATAACGAACAATTGTAGTTGGCCTGTTTCTATAAATAATTTGTAGGAACTCTTCGCGGAGGGCTCACATTTTCTGTGAATAATGGGACGCGTTTACTTGCCATTTAGACAAATGAGCCTTGGTGTTCAGTGCGTGGTAAACGCGGTCTGGCACTTCCATCAGTTCTTCCTCTGTGATCACCTTTCTTATGGCGCTAAACTGACTGCAAGTAGGAAGCTTGGTTTTTAAATAGCGCCCATCACGACTGACAGCAGCGCATCACTCAGTGTTTGGAACTTGCTTCATGTTGTCAGTGAAAGTGCTCATTCAAGCATGGCGAAGACACCAGAAATCTGTGCGTTTGTAAACGTGTCAAACTGTTCTCTGGGTTTGCAGCCATTTCCCTGGGGGGGGGGGGGAAATTCTATAAAACATCCTCGGTCAATGAAACAACCACCTTAGCAAAAAAAAAAAAAAAAAAGTATTTTATTTTCACAAATAGATCAGATCGTCTCGATTTCACATTCTTTAAAAATTGAGAAAGAAAAAGTAAAAACTACAGATCACAAAAATACGGTTTTCCATTTTCTCTTCATAATGTTGCATGTCACATGTTCAGTGATGTTCACTTTTGTTTTCGTTTACTATTGACAGTAATGGATAGTTCCATTATTAGGCTTTAGTTCCACAGTACCAGGCCAATAAATGAAATAATCAAGTGTATTTTCTACTGAAAGTTGTATTTGAGATAGATTCATTTCTGCTGCCCATTCTTGGAAGGCTACCTGTCGTTAAGCTACGATGTTTTCCTTCGCATCCATATATTAAGATTGTTGAGCATCCTCTATAATAAAAAAAAAAAAAATGCTTTTGTGTGGTTCCCAGCAGAGCATGTCTGTCACTAGTTAATGAGTTTTAATGTATGATTTTCTTGTACCTCGCCTTCCTTTACACATCAATCTGTTCATGGCATCTGTCATACAAACAGTAACAGAGAAACCGCTGGGGCTGTCAAGGAAATGACACCTTTCTCCTTTATCAGAGTCAGAAAATGATGCCCAGATTTCTCTGAAATTCTCCAGGCAAACTATGTCTTCCTTTTAAAACCAACACCATCTGCCCAGGCAGACATTTGTGAGCCAATTGTCATATAAAAGATTTTAGCTGATTTCTGATGTTCAAGCTTGTT
>NW_011888794.1:11786690-11798803 GCF_000151845.1 Pteropus vampyrus
TTTTTTCCCCCTTAAAAATCAATGGCGTAAATAAATGTATATGTAGAGCATAAATTGTAATGTTGGATTTCACTGTGTTCATGTGTCACACATGTGATGCCTCCGAGGGACTGTTATGAAGTCGTAGTGATTGCTGTTGCTAAAAGCATTTTGGTGAACATTTTTATAGGTATATTTTTATAAACTTGCACAATTCTATTTATTTTTATAATTCTCTAAGGGTTAATAAATGATCATTAAAAAGGTATGAATGTTTTCAGGATTTTTATATATATTATGTTATTCTAAGTAACTGTAATATTAAGCTTTTCTCAGCCTGCGGGAATATTCCCATTTCACCAAAACCTTGTCCCCAAAATATTAGATCTTTGAATTAGTTACTTCCTGATAATTGAAAAATATTCTCATTGTTTGTATCTTTGATAACTAGTAAGGTTTAACATTTTTCCTTAAGTTTCTAGAACAGTCTATCTAGTCTTGTGTGACTCATGTCCTTGGTCATTACTCTATAAGAGTGTGGATCTTTTTCCCATTCATTTGCAATAGCTGTTCATTCTTTACAGATATAAATCCTTTATATATTACATAAATTACATGGCTTCTCCAGATTTCCAATTGCATGTTAGTAAGGTTTGTGGGTCATTTTTCACTTGCTACAACTATCAGTCATTTACATCTGTACTATCCTTTATGGTTTCTACCACTATGGTTTGTAGACACTCTTAGAAAATTTCTCCATTATTAAACAAATATTCAACTCTATAGTCTTTAGAACTTTTATAGTTTTATTTTACATGCCTAATTTTTAAAAAATATTACTAAATAGTGACTTTCAACTACTTATTTGAACTATAATCTTTATCATATGCTGTGTTTCTATAAATCATACTATATAAATCTCTGTATTATATCCTTTAGGCTATTTGTCAATTTCTATTTTTAGCAACATTTCTTCTATTTCATACACTGAAATCTATTTTAGGGAAAATTATTTTCCTGATATCCCCCCAACTCTATTACTCTTTGTTTTCAGGAATTCTATAATTATTCTCATATGTTTATTATTTCAAATCGATTTTAGAATAATTTGGTTAAGTTGTTAAAAAAGAAAGTTTACATTAGTGTTTGTTTGTTTGTTTGTTTGTTTGTTTGTTTTAACCAGGATACTGTGAAAACCTCTAACAATCTCCTATTATCGTCTTCTTTTATTCTTTCCTGTGTAAAAGAATACCCAAAATGTTAGCTGGACACAGGCTGCCTAGCCTTACAAATTACTATAACTACATGATTAAATTAGTGCCCAAGTAAGTGAGTAGAAGTGATGAGTGCAACTTCTGAGTCATTTCCTTAAAATCTGTTGCCCTAGACCATTCATTTTTGAATTGAAAACATGAGGGGGGAAAAAAGCTTATCTTTTATTTAAGACAGTGTATGGCAGAACAAACAGATTGCCACCTGGGATGTGGGATATTGACAAAAAACTAGAATTGACAGACTGCCTTAGCAATTGTTTAATAACTAGAAAGAACACATATACCATTTTAGTTCTACAATCTAGTCATGCATTGTATGGCAAGGTAAAGCATTCAACAGAACTTCTGCTGTGGTAACATGGAAGTTAGCTTCATTAACTATCAAGGCTGTAGGCACATGGGAACTGCTGAGAAAACGCAGAATGCTAGCTGCTGATGGCTGTTCCTGGTTGCTTTTAGCAATACACAGTGAGACAGACATTCAGCTAAAAAGTGGCCAGTTTGCAAGCAGAGACGGAAAGTAAACAAACTCTGCTTAAGGGGGGCTCTGTCTGCCAGTGGCCTGAAATTTAAATTGAATGAATAACCAGAAAGGTGAGGCCTTAATAGGCTGGAAGTTCCAACCGCTTGCGTGTGGAAACAGCATAAAGTAATGAGACCACCGCCTAAGAGCGGACTGCAAGCACAACTCAGACTAAGGGTGTTGCCTTCCCACATGAACTCCTGGCTGCAAATCCTTTAAGGGAGCCTCCATTACAGGGCAGAGAGGAATGAGCAAATAAGTTCAGAAGCCATCCCCAAAAAACAGCAAGTTTAGAAACTATAACCAGGAGAGAGCTTCGTGAATGGTTATTTCATATAGAACTGACTGGAAGCAAGCAGAACAGAGACGACTATATTTTGGAGGAAGCTGTATTGTCAAATTTATAACCCTAACCACAGAACCCAGGAATGTTCCCGCTCCATGACAGCTCTCAGAGGATCTGAGCTCTACATTCTTCCAAACCCACCAACAGAGTGGCCACAGGGCTATAGGTTGAGGGAACCTGCAAAGGGCTAAGTAGAGGCTTTGGACTGTGGAGAAGGAAGTTCCTTCTGTAGAGAAGAGCAGGACAGGATTAGCCAAGGAAATCACCCCCTCGGGGCAAGGAGCCTTTCTCAAGCAGGATTTGATATCTGTGATGGACAACTGCACGTTTCCAAATCTTCTCTTTCCCAAACAGCAGTTTACTTAAGCTCTCTTGCTCCCAATCTTCCATGAGTATTGCTGTTACTGGTCTTTGACAGCGTTAGTTTCCCAACCCCTAGAACTTATTCTTAGAATTAATGCAAATAAAAGAGCACTAGGATTTTTAGATTTGAGCTAGTTGCAGAAAGTGAATGGAACCTTGAGTTTACTTCCTAAATAAAGTGTGTGTGTGTGTGTGTGTGTTTGTCTGTCTGTATGTCTGTCTGTCTGTCTGTCTACGGGACAGAGATGCCTGGACAGAGACTAAAAAGTATTTCTCATTCTTCCTTTTATTAGGCATGACAAGCATTTTAAAATCTGGCCCCAAATTTTTGTCACTCATTCACCAGAAGATGGGTTCTATGTGGTCTCCTCGTGAATCTGGTGGGTTTTATCTGTGTCCACCAAAACAATGGACATCACTAGGTGATTACTTGAGGCTTCATAAAGTGATTTCCTAATGAATTCCCAGTCTCATTCCCTGGACAGCTCTCCCTAAGGAGCACTGACTTGCCATGGAAACAGTCCAGCTGGGGAAAGCACCAGCTGGTCCACAGGAATGGACCACATGGGAAAATTCTGAGATAACAAGAGAAGAAAATGTCCAACCAGCCGCCAGCTGTTCCATCACCCCACAGCTCTACTCCAACTCCCCATTCTTTCTCAGCACAACTGCAGGAGTGACGCTGAACCAAAGCCACCAGCTGAACTATTTCTAAGTCCCTGAGCCTCTGAAAGTTTGAGAAATCATCCTACGCTTGTTGTTGTTTCAAGCCACTAAGTTTTAAGTTGGTTTGTTACTAGGTAGAGATTCCACCATGTTTTGGAAGAGCTACAGACTTAGTTTCCTCGGTAACCAGATGTGTCAAGGTGACAAAGTTCCTGCCAATGAGACGTGCGCAAAACCGGGACAGCTCCTTAAAGATGACCTGTCCTAGCATCTCTATTTCCTCCTTCTAGCTTAATGAGAAACAAAACATGAGTGCAAATTTGGAAGCCACATGTTAAAAATGACAGAAGCGCCCCGACATCCCTGGGCCTCTCGCCTCTGGACCGACTGTGAGATTAAGGAGAAACACATTTCTTTCATTCTCAAGTCATTATATGTTGATGTTTGTTAGAGAGCTTTAGCCTGCACTGAAACAAATGCAACGATATTGCAATACAAGTGGACATATTTTCAATATTGAGAAAAGTCATTAACGTATATTTTCTCAAAAATATATACATCAATTTATCTTTTCTTTCTCCTGGGAAGTTTTGTGGTTTGTTTTTTTTCTTTTTTTGTATAACTCTTATGCATATTTTGGTACATTTATCTTAGAGTGTTTTAAAAATTTTGGTGTTATGAGGGAGGTTGTTTTTACATTTTTTTCATTCTATTTTCTAACTAATTATTGCTATACTATCAGATCACAAAAATGTTTCAGATATTGATATATAATCAATCAGCCCTATTACTCTATCCCAAATGTTTAACTGTTTCTCTTTGCTTTTACCAGCATCACGAGATACTGCTCACTGTCACTCTCTGGCTCACTTTGTTATTAAGCTTTCTTTTTAGAAAAACAAGTAACATGAAATCTACCTTCTTCATACATTTTTAAGTATACAGTGCTGCGTTGCTTACTACATGCGCATTTTCGTACAGCAGATCTGATTTCTTCATCTTGCGTAACTGAAACTCTATAGCCCTCGACCAGCAACTCCCCATCTCCCTCTCCCACTCAGCCCTGGGCAACCGCCATCTGACTTTCTGCTTCTATGAGTCTACGTTAGATACCTCGTATCAGTGCAATTATGGACTATTTGTCCTTCTGAGACTGGCACAGTTCACTTAGCGTAGTGTCTTCGAGGTTCATCTATGTTGTAGCATATGACTGGATTACCTTCGTTTTCAAAGCTGAGTAATATTTTATGGAATGCATATACCATAGTTTCTTTTCTCATTCATCTGTTGCTTATTGTGAATAGGTAACGGTTAATGCTGCAATGAACATGGATGTGTAAAAACCTCTTCAAGACCCTGTTTTCAATTATTTTATATAAATATCCAGAGTGGAATTGCTGGATCTTATGCTAGTTCTATTTGTTCATTTATTTTGAGGAAACTCCATTCTGTATTCCTGACTGAAAACATATTACAAAGCTACTGCAATCAAAATAGGTATGTTAGAATATAAAGACAGATGTATAGATCAATGGAAGAAAATAGAGAACCCAGAGATAAATCCATGTATATATGGTCAAATCTTTGACAAGGGTGGCCGAAACTGCAAATGAGTAAGAGGTGGTCTCCTTAACAAACAGCATTGGGAAACATGGGCATTCATGTTGAAGAGAAGGAAATTAGACACTCATGTTATACCATACACAAAAAATAAATCAAAACAAATTACAATTGAAAAATAGAACTGAAACTATAAAAGTCCTAGAAGAAAATTGAGATAGTTAATTTTATGTATCAACTTGACTGAGCTAGGGGATGTCCAGATAGCTGGTAAGACATTATTCATGAGTGTGTCTTGGAGGGCTTCTCTGGAATAGGTTAGCATTTGAATCAGCGGACTGAAGAAAAATGATTGCTCTACCAGTGCAAGTGGGTGTCATCCAATCTGTTGAGGGCGTGCATAGAACTGGTAGACAGAGGAAGGGCAAATTTGCTATCCCTGCTTAAGCTGAGACATCCATCTTTTCCTATCCTCGAACACTGGCAGTCCTGAGCTTTTTGAACTCAGATTGTGATTTATGGCTTTCCTGGTTCTGCAGTTTGCAAATGGCAGATTTTGGGACTTCCCAGCCTCCATATCCTTTGAACCAATTCCTAAAATAAATATCCCTCCCTCTCTATCTATCTATCTATCTATCTATCTATCTATCTATCTACCTATCTACCTACCTACCTACCTACCTAACTACCTACCTACCTACCTATCTATCCAACTATCTATCATCTATCCTGTTGATACTGTTTCTCTGAAGAACTCTGATACAAAAACATAGGGGGAAAACTAGATAACATTGGTCTTGGCAATAATTTTTTAAGATGACATCAAAAGCACAGACAAGTGGGACAACAATAGACAAGTAGGACAACGTCAAACTAAAATCTTCTGTGAAGCAAAGGAAATAATCAATAGAATAGAAAGGCAGACTATGGAATGAGATAAAATATGTGTAACATGCATCTGATAAGAGGTTAATTTACAAAATATGTAAGGAACTCCTACAACTCAATGGCAGAAACTGAATTAACCCAATTTAAAAAATGGACAAATAACCTGAATAGACATTTCTCCAAAAAAGATATACGAATGGTCAATAGGCATATGAAAAGATTCTCAACATCACTAATTATCAGAGAAATGGTAATCAAAATCACAATGAGACATCACCTCACACTTGTTAAAATGGCAATTAACAAAAAACAACAACAATAACAACAACAAAACAGAAAGTGACAAGTATGGATATGAAAGATGCAAAGAAATTGAAACCCTTGTGCACTGTTGGTGAGAATATAAAATGGTACATCTCCTATGAATAATCCTTTCTTTTGATTGTGATGTGGATTTAATGTCTCAGGTGTGGGCATTTCCCTGATGATGGGGGAAAGTAGATGACATGTGAAATGGAGTGTATCTTTAGCAAGTTTGGTCTGGAAAAAAGCAAGCAAAATTAGCTTAGGAAAACAAGGGTTTCAGAGATGTTTTCATGACCCATGGCCTGAATTAAGGTTTGGAACCCGAGCCTCAGTTAAATATAAAATATTACATAGGCATTATTCCTTCTCTATATCACAGCAGGGAGCTTGTGAAGATAGGTTACAGATGTTAATCACATCCAAATATCAACTCTCCTTTCTATGTTTCGCTTAGGATTTTCATGAATGCTTAGATTTGATTGACTAATATTTTGCTCTGAATTTTTACATCTTAATTCATGTGATATTTGTCCCTAGCAATTCCTTACATCGTTAATTTCTGTGTTAGGGCCACTAGGCAAAGACATTTTTTTTAAATGCCAGAATATTCTGAATGACAAAAAAAAAAAAAAAAGTCTGATTCTGGAAGGTTTGAATGAACATATATATGGACTTTTCTGCACTAAATGTGATTCTGAATAATTTCACAGTTTCTTAATGTTTTTACGTATAGAGGTTACTCTGAGTTTTCTATATCCTCTTAAGTAATTCAAGTTATTTTTTTTTCAAAAAGCCCCCATTTCTTTGAAATTTCTTTACAGAGATTTTTGAAAAGGGATAATTATGGTCAATTTTTAAAATGCCTTTATTCGGAGAAAAAAATAACAGAAGTAACAAATCTTTTAGAAAATGACATTAAAACTTCTCGGTATGGCCAAATCTAAAGAAAAATTATTTAACTTTATACATATATATATATATATATATATGTAATTTTTAACAGTTCTACACAGTATACCAACATGTCTAAGAAAATCTAGGGCTTTCTTATTTTTTATTTGCCAGTCTCTGAATTTCTCAGTATCTGTATATCCTCAACTCACATGTTATCCTTGTGTTATCAATAGGATAGATTTTTTTGCGTCATCTCAGTTTGTTGTCCTAGGATGCCATAAGACATATTATAAGTGAGATAGTCCACTGCGCTGACATCTATAATATCCCTGGCCAATAGATGGCCGATGGCTTAGACACATAATTTCAAACTAAATTACTGGCCATGAGAATGTGGGAGATAAGAGGACAGAGTGGCTACAATTTTCTTACGTATATTTGTTTCAAATCGTCTTGAGTGCTGCCTTTTATTTTCCTCTCCAATGTGAATTCTCCATGTTCCTCTGGACACCGTCCGTGCTCATGGTTCTACAACATTAATCCTACCCTTATAACTTCCCTGTATCTTTAACCATTGCTAAGATAAATGTTATACAGGGGAGTTTTGACTCAGTCTCTGGCATCGCCCTCTCACAATTTCAAACTGTAAGAGATTATATTTCATATGAGAATTAATGTATACCAAAAATACAAGAAGGACCAGTGCCATAATTACAAAGAAAAACGTTTACCTCAAGAAAAGTATATATATTTCCCTGTTTTTCTCCCAAGCAATTGTAATAACAATAAAAATTAACAATCTTATCATTTCTTTTAGAGGTTGTTGTTTTTTTCACTGTAAAACATCGATTAATTAATAACATTCTTCTGCAGTCTGCTTCTAAGAGTCAGTATCATTATAGAAAAGTAACTGAAACCAAGGAGTAAGTAGTGGCAGAAACACGCTCTGAAGCATCTTCCAGGGTAAATAGACTCATCCTAACCGTTTTCCACAGGTGAAATCTAAATTACCTTTGTGAGAATGACGGGTGTAATCCCATCCAAGCAACTATTAGAACAGTTCTTTTGAGAGCTGATTTCAAAGAAACGTTTTAAAGCAGGAAGGAGGCAAGGTTCTGAGTAAGCAAAGCTGGGATCCATTTTTAATCTTGTTGCAGAGTTGAAGTCAGGCAATGTGTTCTTTTGTGCCGAAGGAGGTATGTTTCTCATAGTTTTGGCAATTATCTGCTTAAAATGGTTTGCTTACTTTAGAGCCCAGGAGTTTAAATCAAAAGTCTTCTGGGGTAGAGGAAAGCAGTCCTGAATACACACGCTGTTGACTTTTGTTGATTTTTTTTTTCCTTTAAACAATATGAAGAGAAGTTTACTTCAGTCCCCTAGATTTGTTTTCATGGGAATGTTTGCTTTACATATGCAGAAGAATCTCCCTATAGCATTAATATGGCATGTTAACCTTCAAAGAAACTATGCTTTAAAATGCACCATAACAGCCAAGCCTAAAATGAAAGCTTTCAAGTTTATTGACTCTGGAGCTATTTTGATATTTTTTTCCCTACATTACCATAAATGCCCTTTTTCTGATTCAACACTGGGAATAAAAAAGCAAATTCTGTCAGCATAAGTCACCTAAGAAACAGCATCTGTGCTTGTCTAGCTCATAGTTTTCTAGCACCTGAGATATTCAGAAAGACTGAACTTACTGGACCCCTACCAAGTTATCTATCTCCGATTGCTGCTGTGCTGTAAATTCATACCGAAAACTATTATATCCTCTTGAATTGCTGCAGCTCCCCAGATAAAATGGGAACTTTTCCACAGATTTTCCTGTCAACTTCCACCTAGAGGAAGGATTTAGGAAGCTTGCAGATGGCTTTATCTACTGACAGAGACTGATTCACTCGCTGTCTTCAGAGCGCCCTTCCTTGAACTCAGAATTTACACACACATTCTGGGAATAAGGCTTTGCTAAAACGGGTTCAGAAAGGTTGTCTTTAGGCTCTTTCATTTTGTAAAGTCTTGATAAGGACTCATGGCAGTTTCTGGTTAAGTAGCCTTCTAGCATGCTATCTAATGACTTGGCAGCTGTCTTCCCCCAGACTCATTAGTTTACACTCTAATTTGTTCATTTGTAGATTTAAGTTGGAGCTTCTCAGGATGAAAAACAGCTTCTTCATTATTCTTGAGAAAGGTCAACATCTCTTTGAACTGATATTTCCAAGGGTCTTAGCAAATGGGTATCACAGCATACTCTCAATGTAGATGTTCAAAAACAAATTCGTTCAATTAGGTATTTAGTGATTGATTAAAATGGAGTGTTAAGAACTTTATAAAAAAGAGGTCAAAGCAGAGAAGAGGAAAGGAAATAGAAACAAGAGACAGACCTTCACATTTTTCTCAGGACTCAGGGGTTCCCAGGTGTGGTCCTTTTAATGCTAAAGCTGGGAAAGTCCTGGGCAAAATAAATGAGCTAGTTACCCTAAATCTTCTATTTTACCTTTAAAATTTAATTTATTTGTTTATTTTATTTTATTTTTGCATTACTGAGTTATGATTGACAAAAATGTATGTATTTAAGGTGTATAATGTTATGTTTTGATACATATGTATATTTTGAAATGATTACTGCAATCAAGCTAATTAATATATCTGCCACTTCCAATAATTTCCATGTTTTGTATTGTGTATTTAAAATGGGCTACCCGAATTCTTACGTGCCCTCGAAATAAACTCTACCCCTTCTTTTTAGAATCCACTCATAGGAAAAAAATGTCATTTGCCCCTTTAGAAAATAAACTGCCTAGAATGAAATAAAATGTTTCCCTCTACCAATTCTACTAATTAACATACATTGTTAAACCCTGTTTGTCTTTTTTAAAATTTAATGTTCTCAAAAATAATTTTCAAATAAAATTGTTGCTAAGTATATAAAGCACATTCTAGCTGATACTGGTTTAAATTCTAACTGGTTTAATATCTAACAGTTTGACTGAAAACATACGGGCCATTTCTGTCTACTCTATCATGTCCCTGACTCCATGGTAGAGAAGACACGGATTTGTCTGAATGTCACTTCAAGAGGAGAAAAAAAAAAAAAAAAAAAAAGCTTGATATTTTATAGGCTATCAGTTTTGACAGTAAAAAATAAAGATTTAATTCTCCCTGTTGCTATGGCCTCAAGGTATATTTGTAGAAAATAAACAAAAATAGTTTCCACAAGTAAACTTAGGCAATAAAAAACAAAACAACATCTGCTTCGAAGGAAACTCTAAGGAAGTTAAGTCCGCATTGTTTGACCTGAAAATTATCACAGCTCCTTCGAATTACAAGGCCACCTGTCACAACTGTGCTTGAGATTCTTCTAAACAGTAGGAGTTTGACATATAAATGGAATGAGCAGGATTTAAATTTTGGAGACCATGAGGCCATTCCAATGCATGTGAAAAATTTCAAAACACAAATGACAGGGCTCAGTGTCTCCTAAAGTCATGTAACATTCCTTGTTGACAGCTGCATAGAGTTTCTTTAGCAAGATTAAATATTAAAATGACAATATCATCACTGGATTTCTAACAGTTAACAAGTATTAAGTAATAAGATTAAATTCTTAATTATCCACTTCGCAGATATCTAAATCATTTGCCAATGGTAGATAAAGTTCATCGAGTCCGTTTTTAGCGTGGGCATGGCAGGTGATCAACCAGATAGTGCAATGAGAGGTGTTGCCTAAGACCTTTCTCTTAAATATATTAGTTGTCTTTCCAGAACCACCAGTGGATGCCGAAATGCCACAGTACACGAAACCATCCCTTGGTTAAAACGCTGCCTCATCCTATGTGTCTTTCAAAATAACCTCAGAAAAGTGACAAAGCCACTCGCTCAGGGTGAATTGGTTTTAGAAAGTGCTTGCTTTTTTGCTCTGCATCCCCTCTGCTGTCATCGCAAACACTTCATGGTTCCTGGGGATGATAAATCTAAACCTGAGGAGCAGGGCATGAGCGAGAAGGGGGAACTATAGTTAACTCGGTCTGAGGAAGCTGTTGGCGAAACCTCTCGTCACTCCCCATCCTAAATGCGACTGCTTTACAGAGACACACTCGCCACCAATGCAATAAACAGATGATGTATTACAGAACTGTACATTGAAAGCTACGTAATTTTATGAAACACCATCATCCAAATAAATTTACTTAAAGAAATTAAATCAAAAGTTCAAACGAAGAAAAGAAAGACACACTCCACGGCCCTTTCCAGGCTCCGCCTAGGCTCCCTCCCGTGCTGGGCATTTGTCACTACAGTGCATTGTACATTGAATATCTTGGCCTTTTTTTTTAATCGCACTTATTTTATATTTTATCTCAGCCTGGACTTTTATTTCCTGAAATGCTCTTTCCTTTATTTCTTTACCTCCAAATCCACTTTTGTTTCTTTAAAGACCAAAAAATTCAGTATTCCCTATGGTATTATTTCCTTTCCGATCTTAGCTCTTTGATTATACTTATTACTTCACTTCTGATTGTTAAATGTAATAAATTATCAATTCAGAATATTAAGAAAACACAATAAAAATACGTTTAATTTTATTATGCACATACTCCATAAATACACACATAATCTGAAATCTGAAAATTACCACACAAGGAATGACACTGTTTACATTTAATTTATATCTCCCCAACATACTTTTTTTTTTTTTTTCTTTTAGGCTCCTTGACAGTATTCAGGCTGATTGCAGACACTGTCAACACTCATCTAATTCATCTGTGCTTTGAAATGCTTTGTGACTCATACCAGTTAAGCTAGAAGAAGCTTTGGGAATAAAAGACTCCAACTACTTATTTTACAGATGAGTAAAGCGAGGACGAGAGATACTTGTTGCCTCACACTAGATCGCACAGCCTGTAAGTAGCAGAGTTAGAATTTGATTCGGATCATGACAGCATGTTCAGTTTCATAGACTGTGCAATACACAAGGGAGCCTGAATATTAACGAAGCCGTGCGCCAAGCCTCAGATCTGCATCATCTGGAGAAAGGGGCACAAAAGCTCCGACCACTTACGATGCACTTGTAGGTCTTCAAGTGCTAGTGGTAGCAGGAGGTGGAGAGGAAGATGGGAATGAGAAAGTGTTTCTAATTCAACTGATGGCACTGTGTAAGCTAGCGATGGGCTTGAATCCAGACTTATTATTTCCCAAGCTGATGTTTTTTCAGAACTCTTTCTCACTGCATCTTTCTTCCTAATGACATATTAAAAAATAAAATAAAAAATTACTCCCAGTTAGATATTACCCTGAATTTATAATATTTTCACACACA
>NW_011888794.1:11798853-11812524 GCF_000151845.1 Pteropus vampyrus
AATTCATCTGTGCTTTGAAATGCTTTGTGACTCATACCAGTTAAGCTAGAAGAAGCTTTGGGAATAAAAGACTCCAACTACTTATTTTACAGATGAGTAAAGCGAGGACGAGAGATACTTGTTGCCTCACACTAGATCGCACAGCCTGTAAGTAGCAGAGTTAGAATTTGATTCGGATCATGACAGCATGTTCAGTTTCATAGACTGTGCAATACACAAGGGAGCCTGAATATTAACGAAGCCGTGCGCCAAGCCTCAGATCTGCATCATCTGGAGAAAGGGGCACAAAAGCTCCGACCACTTACGATGCACTTGTAGGTCTTCAAGTGCTAGTGGTAGCAGGAGGTGGAGAGGAAGATGGGAATGAGAAAGTGTTTCTAATTCAACTGATGGCACTGTGTAAGCTAGCGATGGGCTTGAATCCAGACTTATTATTTCCCAAGCTGATGTTTTTTCAGAACTCTTTCTCACTGCATCTTTCTTCCTAATGACATATTAAAAAATAAAATAAAAAATTACTCCCAGTTAGATATTACCCTGAATTTATAATATTTTCACACACACATATAAGAAATGTCTCCCAAATCCCATGATTATTAATTTCTATAATCCTAATCTGCAAAGAGGGTGTAATCGATAGGCGATAGATTGCACTGATTGATTACTGAAGTGCACACTTGGAAAGAAGACATAGCAGCAGGTCAACGATGAGCTCTTATACTTATTGGCTGAGACAATGATTTTCCTATATCCTCTTGGAAAGCCAGAAAATTGCCTTACGCTCTGCTTATATTTGTTTAACTCCTATACCACATAATAAGAAATGCCAGTGTTTGAGATGGCATAAAATCAACAGTATAATTAGTTGCACCTTGCATTAAGAATAATTTTGATCAACCAAACTAGAGTAAAGGAAACATTTATGTATGTTAGAGCAAATGATAGCATGGGGTCGAAAGCAAAAATCTTGCAATTAGCAATTCTTTATCCAAGTCTGGACTTTGCTATTGATATTTACTAATTAATTCTGAGAAAATTCATCGGCATAATTGAAAAGATAATAGTACTTCTTAGGGCTTTTCTAAAAGTTACAAAAAGTAATGCACAGTGTGGCATATAGCAAACAACAAACGTTAGCAGTGATCATTATTGAAGTTCTATACTCATAATTTCTATGTAGTTTTTATTTTCCCTATAAATGATGACTCTATACTGATAACTGGGAAACTTTTTTAAGACTCATAAAATAACCAAGGAGAAATGGTCTTTCCCAAAGTCTTATTCCAAGAGGTTTACCCGGAGCTTTCTATTTACATAGGTGACTGACAAAATCTCTGAAAGTTGTAAACTAGAGCTTGATTTAGAAAATAAGAGAAATATATATTTGTCTTCAAGATCATTTAAATATTAAAATATAAATATCATCATGAAATTGTTTCTGTAACTTTCTGCTCCTCAAAATAAAATAATTTACTCTTTTTCCGGGGGGAAAAAAAAAAGTATGACCTGTTCAATCTGTATTACTATATCTTCTGTAGAGGGCAAAAAAAAAAAAAAAAAAGTAATAATTCATGGGAGATTTCATTTGGGCTTGGGGAAGCTTCATCCAACCCCGTCAGCAGCGTGATTGCTTTGGGAAGAGGCACGAGAATGAGTGAGAGGGTCGGTGTGGACACGGCAGGAGCAGCACTGTTCCTGACATAATGGGTTTAGATGGGAAAGCGCAGGATCCTCTCTCCTCCCCAAACCGAGACCTTGGATAACGAATGACCCCGATGTGCACTGAGTACAGAATCGGCTTTCTTGGGATGATCAATAAATCAGCAAATTGTTACTCCTTCTCTTTTGAGGCGATGTAAGTCAAAAAGTTAGCGAGAAAAGAAGAAAAAAAAAAAAAAAACAGAAGTATTCCATTTACAAGGCAAATAAAATTATTGACCCTTCCTGACCTGGACCGTGCTGCAGCCTTAACAAAGGTAGGAAACACTTTATGTTTTCTACGGAATGACACTTTTGTGTAAAATAGGAGGGATAAATATAACAGAAGCAGATTTGCTTGTATAAGTATACAATGTCTCCAGAGAACCAGACGAGGAGCTGGCAACACTGGCTGTTCCCCTGGACGAGGAGTGAGTGGTTGGGGCACAGGTATGGCAGGAAGACTTTTCACTGAGTATCTTTCAAATTCTGAACAATGGGACAGCCCTGCTTAATCAAAAATAAATAAATTTAAAGTGACATTGAAAGATACTTTTATACTTTTTCTGATGTAGCCAATGCCTACGGTTTTCTTCTAAATATCTTAGTAAATGGCGTATGTCTCATGGGATTTCTGTCATCACCTTACATCGTAGTATCCCCTTCTAGAAAAAATGTCACATTTCATACCGATGCCTCTGAAAACTATATATATAATTCAAGCACTAAAGTTGCATCAACATTCCATAAAATATCAGGTACCTGATATTTACCTATACCTTTCGGCCTGATGTTTTTATGAAACATCCTCCTTTTCTGAAGACACGGAGCCAGGGTCCTTCTAGACCTTGAACTGTGATTTATTTTCTCTGTCCTGGTCTGACCCACTTCTGCATGTTGGAGACTGCTAACTCTACACCCTTGAGGATGAGAATAAATAAAACCTTGCAGGCTCTTGGAATATAAATTACAAGAAAGTGAACAAGATAAGTGTGGTGTAGGGAACTGACTTCCCTTTTCATGATGTGAGCTTTCAGAAGTCTTCCTTTTGTTTTTTTTCTAATCTATGAATCAAAGTATTGAGGAATTGAGGCAACTTTTCAACTAGTGTGTTATTTGTTCGTTTCATAATATTTTAGGTAATTATTTTCAACTTTTCCCACCAAGGTTCTGTTTAGAATAGGAGAGAAGAAATTTATAACTTAGGGCATCTGGGAATGTGAGGAAAACTCCAGCTGTTTGTTGTCAAAAAAATTCAAGTTCAAAAAAATAATAATATATGTACATATACATATATGTGTAAGTTAACATGAACGTGTATAAAAATTTTGTCATCTTCATTGCAAGAATGTGCAGCAGCATTGTCTCTTGGTTCCCTTGGCCTATAACCTACAATACTGTATACTTTAGTGCCAGGAATTCACACATGTCAGCATGACTTTGCATCAGAAAATAATAGCTAGTCGTATACTACTTCGTTTGTAAAGGCCTTAGACATAACGTTCTTACCTGATGAAACCACATACATGATATCAGGTACCATTTACCAAATATCTACGGGGTTAGTTATTTTCTACTTGTTACATAATCCTCACAATGAAATGGATAAATCATTATTAGTACTCCCATTTAATAAATTAAAGCCACAATAAGTAAGTCACAATTCCAGTTCGGGGGATGGGGAATTCTACTGGCCCATAGTGGATAAGGAGTCTACCCCTGGTCCGATTAACCGTTGGGAGTTTGGGGCAAGACCCTGTATTAAACATGCGTCTGCCGCAATGGCACGACTTGACAGCTGGTTCACAGAAAAGGTGAGAGAGCTGAAGCTCAACCGGCTCCACAAAATGTGTGCGGCGCGACGTATAAGATCACACAGTCGTGAAACTTGGCAACCAAGACCCTACCCTTTCAGCTCCACCTTTAAATCTAAGTTCGTTATAAATTAGTACGAACACTGCCTGGAGGCAAAAATAAGTATGGAGAAATACTCACTAGGGAGGTGATGCTTCCACTCAGGTTTAAAGAATGAGAACGCGTCAGTCAGACAAAAGACACAGCGCACGCTGCGGGATGAAGAGCCTATGGAGGGCGTGCAGTGATGAGACAGTAAATTCAAAAAGCGGCGAGTGAATGAGTTCCCTAATCAGGATGGCACTGCAGAAATGCCAGTGTCACTGGAGGAAGGCGGGAGTGTGGCGCAGAGGGGAACAGAGGGAGGAGGTGCTGAACGCGGGCTTCTATGTGGCTCAGCCACCACGTTTGCGGTAGAAGCCGAAGGCAGTGGGGGCCACTGTCAGCCTTGCAGCAGAGAGAATAAACATTCAGATTTGTCTTTTTGAAAGATTATTCTGAAATAAGCATGAAAATCTGATTGCGCTGGAGTCAAATAGAGACAAAAGACCACTGGGAATTTATTAGAATAATTCAGGCAAGAAGAGTTGAGGATGAGTGAGGACAGTTACGGTGACGAGGAGGATGGGTAACTCTACGGGTAAAGGCAGAGTGCACAGTCTTGATACCTTGTCCCATCAAGGACAGAAAGACGTTACTTGCCTAGAAAACAGCTATTTCTGTCACTGTGAGTAAGGTAAAGGGGCATAATTATCCCCTTCAGAGAATGTAAATCCTTGGTATTATAAACAAATTGTTATTTACAAAGGAGGATCGCTGACATTTGAGAAAGCTGTTTGGAATTTCACACTTGAAATTTAATTTTAGCTGATTAGAATTATTGTATTTATCAGTTCTAATCAATTTTAAATGTAATAGATTATTCTTACTTTACTCGCTCCAAAGACTGAATCTAAAATCATATTCACATCCACTTAAGTGAAGAATACATTCTTCTAAGATTAAGGTTGAAAAATACTAAGTAACTAAGCTCCTTTTGTTCCCCAGGATAGATTAAAAAAAGAGGAGAAAGTCTTTCCTAAAGTTGTCTGAGAGAAAAACAACTTTACAGATTAACTCGTGCCTTCATTTAGATCTAAGAAAAAAGTTATGATAATTTGTCTCCATGGAGGCAGAGCACATCTCTGGGACTTATGCTTTGTTAGCTTGTTTGCTGGACGTTTTTTTTTCCCCCATCTGCTCATTTGCTTTCCTTATTTTATTTATCTGTCTGTGAATAATTATCTCCCCACCTTTTTTGTCCCCTTACTGTTGATGTTCTGTTTTTGTCAGATTTGTTTTCCCTTGATTGTTTTCTTACTGCAATCATCATGCAAAAGAGTGATACATTTTTCATTTAATTATAATTTTCTTTATCATGCAAATTTCAAGATTAATAATGGCACAAGCAGATAAGAAAAAGTCTCTTTAGAGTTTCTGTAGTTTTACTACATAATAACACGTTATTTAGTCCAAATCGCTCAATTCTTTTATGGATACATATTGAAATCATCAGAAAGAAGTACAATTATCATTTTGGTTAAAAAAAAAAAAAATCAGTAGGGGTAAACATCAGCACCCAAGTGCCAGGTAGCAGTAAAAGTTAGGAGGTTTCAATGAGATAGACTTCTCTAGTGAATTAAGATCCTTAAATATTATTCAATTACTTTTTCATGTCTAAAACAATGCTCCTCTGTTGTTGAGATATCAATGAACACTAAATCAATAATAACTCTAAAACCTACGTTTTCTTTTTAAACACTTCAATTATTAAAATTATTGTTCCCTGAAACTAGCAGAAGGTTTTTAGGCATTTCTGGAAAACCTAGTTTTCAAATATCCAAAGGCTCAAAGGAAATCATTTAAATCCTGTGATAGATGATCAATGATTATTATTTAATTTTAACAGGAGAATATTTGGAGATCAATTGAAAGAGTTAGTTTTCCAACAATCAAAAATGAAGCTGATGTAACATGTTGATAATTTGGGTTTGAAAAGACCTATCTGTACGTTACGCCTTCCACGCAGACAATGCATATTACCTGTCATGGAGATCTTCATCACAGACAGATATAAAAATCACAGACGCAAGCATAATATTTTATGAAGAACACTGCATTCATTTTCTAATGCTGGTGTCACCGATTACCACAAATTTATTAGCTTAACAAAGAAAAATATATTGCATTTCTGTAGGCCAGAAATCCAACAATGCTCCCACAGGACTAATTCAAGTCATCAGCAGGGCTCCTATCTTGGAGGGTCTACGGAAGAAAACATTTCCTTGCCTTCCCAGCTTCTAGAAGCTGCCCACAGCCCTGGCTCATGGTTACCCTCCTCCATCCCCAAAATCTATGGCAGAGTGAATCTTTCTCACGTGGCATCACTCTGACCACTTCCGCCTCCCTGTCCCTCATTCAAGGTCTCTCATGCTGACTGGTGTGCCCAGCAGGGATAATCTAGAACACTCTCCCCACTGAAGCCCGCTGGTTCACAGCTTTAATTCCATATGCCAACTTAATGCCCCTTTGCCATGCAACTTAAGAAATTCACAGGTCACAGGAATTAGGACACAGGCATTTTTTTGGCGGGGCGGGAGGGGGGTGTCATTCTGTCTGAAATACATTTTTTTGATTTCTCAAATTACATGCAAATAACACATAAGGTCATTTAATTTTTATCGAGTTACAAAGTATTTCAAACTTATATAAATTTGGCTGTCTTCAGGTAAATGTTATAGGATTAGTGGAAATTACCAGCATTCTTCAAATAATTAATAGTAATTGGGAGGTATCATATTTATACTCATGTAGTTCATGACTTTATATTTTAATAAATATATACATGGAATGAAATCTTTAATGACAACTTCTCCAGTGGTTAAACCAAGATAAAAAAAAAATTTTTTTTTTGGTCAAAAGTTATTTAGTGTAGTTCTAGGATTTGGTTTAGAATTCCATATTCTATATATTTTATCTATATCTATATTTGATATCTATATCAAATATCACTTCACACATCCTTAGAGAAGATTATGTCATGCTGATTAGTACCTTGTTAATCATCCTTTGATTTTAAGCATTCTGGTTTTAATATAAGAAAATTTCATGTATAAGTATGTGTGTAAGAGTGTATAATTGGTAACTTCTTTTCTTCAAAATAGTTGAAATAACATCTTCAATAAATAGCGTCTTTGAAACTGTTAAGTGGCATTACTATTTAACTGGGCCATCATGAGCCAAGTCTACATTTTAGGTGCAATGAGACCTAGAAAATTTGAGACTTGTTACAGATCTATAGTTGTATGTTTTTCTTTATAGAGATTTTGCTGAATAGATTTTTGTGGCTCTTGCTCAGTATCATCTTTATGAAAAGCTCAAGCTTTCATTCCTTTAATTCTCAATTCCAAAAAGAAAGCTTTACCTCTCATGAGTCACTGCTATAGTTTTGTTTTTACTGACATTGAATCTTGTGGCTGTTCAAGTTTTCATCTTTCTTTGGCAGCCAGGGATCAGAGAATCAAACTTGATGTTGACCCCTAGCAACTGAATAAAACATTGTGTCATGAACAGCTCTAATTTATCCTGGTTTAGGTAACTCTCATTTTCATTTTTTTATACTTCTTTATTTTTATGTCATATCATAACATATGTATCTGTATAAGTCACATCAAATTATCTGAGGAATAAATATGTCACCTTAAAATAAGACTGGAATTGAATATGCTGACAACTCAGCTGAAAGATTTAGGATAAAGGTAAATTAAGGATCCAAATGTTAAAACGTCAAAGCTTTTGTTTAATTAGTTTATCCATAATTTATAAACAATAAATTTGGGGAAGGGGTGCAGATTTTACAGATCTGGAAGCAGAATAGGGATGAAAAGGTGTAGGAAATCTCTTTCTTATAGAATACAAGACTATGATGGTCAGAATAGTCTGACTTAATATAATGTATTCATGGAAGTATTAATTATCTTAAATCAATGCTTTGGATAAAATGGTCTGAAGAATTTTAAAATATTCATCTTTCACCTATTCTGACTCTTTGCTGACTTTATACTTTTAATATTGGTGGAATATTTCATCAGGTGTGTGAAAAATAGATTTTATAGTCTACTCACAGAAAATAACTTCCTAGCAAGTTATACATCTTTTTGAAATAATACGTAAAAACTTAGAATTGGCTGGCAATTCTCACATATACATCCTTATTACATGAATATTCATCCTGGAGGATAATATATCAAAATACTGACAATGAGAATAATGATTAACCACAGAGCACTTAAAAATACTCTTTGGTTTAACAGTTAAAGATTTTCCTTTTGAGAGACATACATCTTATTTTCAACTCCATTATTGACTGACAGATCCAACATTAGCAACGAATCTTGAACAAAGAGTCTCACTAGGCTTCTTTTGGGCACCCACGCTATGTCTTGGCTCCCTAAATTTCTTAATATATATTAAGCAGATCCTATGTAAAAAAAAAAAAGTTTAAAGTTTCTCAAAGAAAGATATTTGGTGAGGGCAAAATGTGACATAA
This sequence comes from Pteropus vampyrus, assembly GCF_000151845.1. Taxonomy (NCBI): domain Eukaryota; kingdom Metazoa; phylum Chordata; class Mammalia; order Chiroptera; family Pteropodidae; genus Pteropus; species Pteropus vampyrus. Next base: position 11,806,994 of record NW_011888794.1, read on the forward strand.
AATATATGATCAAACATCAAAAAAAAACAGATGTTGCCATGTGGTAGAAATAAATAAGAATGGTCAGCTTCTCAGCAGACAAGCTGGTATGATTTCTCAAGGTCAACCAATGTCCATACACTACATTTTCATAAACTAAAAGGTGATGAGGTTTCTCTATCACTGACTAGGCTTTAAGATCAGAATATTTGCTTATTTTTCCTCTATTTTATCTACTTTATTTGTATCTTATCAGAATTGATTTAAAAACTAAATTATTTCATATTTGCTTAATCATAGTCAAGTAGCTATCTTTGAAAGCTTCACCAATTACCTCCTCCAAAAATTGCAAAGCCTCAACACAATGAAACATTCAACAGAAAACTTTGCTTAGCACATTTTTCTCTTTTAATGTAAATTGAATGGGCCAAATTTTATGGTCTAATTTGATTTTTCCACGCTCTCATAGACACAGTCATAGTCTCAAAGGGTTTCATCACATTGAATTAGTACAAACCAAAGTGCATTAAATGATAGGCATTGCAGAAACCCTACTTCGGAGAAAAACACAGAATTTTCAATAAAAGGATATCTACTTTCTTGCCTAGTATGTTCACTGAGAGACAAATAGTAGGCTTTTGGCATTATACCTTTAGGTCTTAAAGTCAAAAGCTCTGTTCCTGTTCAGTGATAACTTTTAAAATGAAAGAAGATTTTCAATGACTATTGTCATAGGATATTAGAAGTCCTTGAAAACCCAGAGATGGGCATCCTTACCTGTCTTATAACATAACACAAGTAGCATCAGATCTGATAACTCAGGCCTTAGCTTAAGGCCTAATGACAATTGTCACAAGGATTCTTATTCAGATCTTTAAAGCAAGAATACCTACAACCTGGTTATTATATGGTAGATATTTTTTTTTTAAATCCACACTATTAAAATAATAAAGTTCTGTTTGAAAGGCGAAGCCAGGTATCAGTGTGACAGATAGGTGAGTGAAATCTATGACAGAGATGGATCTAGTGGATCCGGGGTAGATAACCACAAGCCTTTTATTATTTTTATTTTTTTTTCATTTTTATAGGCAATCTTTTTCATGGTGTGAGATACAAAATTAATTTTATTTTCTTCCTATCGATAATTACAAGTTAATCAGTTTCTCCATTTTCCCAAATAATGCAGAAATCTTAACAGGTTTATATTTACTTCAAAACTACCTTTTCCCAGTATCCATTACTTTAAACTTCTGAATATTATACAACTATTGCATGTGTACATGTATACACACACACACACACACACACACACACAATAAGCCAAGTTTACCTGTATGACTTATTGATTCTTGCATCAACTAATTTCTTTTAGTTTTTATTTTTCCTTGAAGAAATGCATTCTTTAGTATTTCTTCAGGCTGAAGTCTGTGGTTGATAATTTATGAAATTTTGTATCCCTGAAGGCATATTTATTTTACCTTCACCTTCGAAGTTCATTAGTTGTGGCTAATAGACTTCAGGTTAAAAGTTATTTTTCCTTAGTGCTTTAAAGATATCATTTCCTACGTCTTCTTGTATCTGTTGTTTCTGATATCGTTTTGTTTTTCATTTCCTTATAGTGATCTACCTCCCTTGTGATATTCTGTAGCATTTCATCTTTATTTTGGATGCACTGAAGTTTCATCAAGCTGGGGTTAAGGTGTGGGCTTTTTATCCATCCTGCCTTCGATCTCATGCCTTGCTTACATTCTTAAAATTCTTGGCACTTATTTTGTCAAATACAGCATTTTATCCTTACCTTCTCTCTACTCTTTTGGATTTCTTTAAAAGATTCAGAACATTTGGAACACTTCTCTATTCCCTTCACTTTTATTTCATATTTCCCTCTCAGCTTCTTGACAGGAAGGTGGACTGAGCAGATGGGAAACCCCCACTTCTACCCCAAACATACGAAAGCGCTGGCTGGAATATTTTAAGATATGGAAGAGAAAGGGCAATTTTTTACACTCCGGAAACAAAGAGCAAACATATAGACAAACTGGTAAGCAGTAGCTATAGCCACACATCTGGCAAGACTGGCAAGGCAGCTTCCATATGCTGGTTCTAGAATTTTAATGCCCGTATCGTGTTACAAATGCAAGAATAGTAGAAAATTGAAAATGATCTCCTACGTTAAAAAGCAGTCTGGAATAGAGTGTGTAAACCATAGATGGGAATTGAAAATTTTATCCCCAATAGCCCAAATTTAACACACATATTAAAATAGAGAACTTTCCAAATCCAGAATATAGCGCTTAGTCACGGAATCTGAGAATGTGTTACCTACATGTTGCAAAACATGGGAACTCAGAAACAGACATAAACACTGGTGCATGGTCATTGAATAACCATGAAGCCATCCATAATCAAGGCTCTTTAAGCGGAGAGTTGCCTAAGACTCCCTGCAAAAAACTCCTACAAACAGGGAGCCGAGAGACAAACAATAATCACCTCATGAAGGTAAAAGGCTGAAAAAGTGCACAGACTGAACGAGTTACGGCATCTGAAAGCTACTGTAGCTGTAGAGGTCAACCCAAGTTTCTATCAATAAAGAGAAACTAAAAATGCAGTGCTTCAAATCCCAAAGCGAGAGATCCATGCCACCAAGATGATCGTGCCATACACACATTGAGATTCCAGGGTTTCTTCCACATTGTTACTCAGTGGCTGACACTGAATCATTGTTGGTGGGTCTCTGGTTTTGAGAGACCATTTCCTACTAGGGTGTACTTGTTGGATTTAGAGATAAAATAATCACAGGCTTTCACCAGCCAGGCTAGCTACTTCTTTAAGAGTAAAATTCCCTAAGATGGTCATAATTTACTGTTGCTTTTGCCATCTATGTCCACGCCATATATTTTAGATATTTCTCAGGGATCCCTCATAAAAATGTCAAAAATACAATAACTTAAATAATATAAAATATAAAATTGTATCTCTCTTTTTAACGAGGGAGTATTCCAGTTTGCCAGAGTCTCTGCTCCACACAGTCATTCAGAGACTCTGGTTCCTATCATTTGTTTTTCCACCATTTACTAAGGTGTTTGCACTTACCTGATTTGTCAAAACTGGGTAATCACTACATCTAGTTTCTAGACTGTGGTGTCTAAAGGCCAAAACCAAGAAACACACATCACTTTTCTTTACATCCCATCGACAGGAATTCAGTTCAGTTACATGGCGATTCCTAAATGAGAGGAAGGCTGAGATACATCGTCTCTAGCTAGACACTCATGTCCCTGCTTATGTTAGTGGCTTTATCAACAAAAAAGAAGAAGGGGAGGCTTGATACTGGGGCACTGTGACCTGTCTCCACCTAAAATCTAATGAAATAAAGTACCTGAGAATAAGTATGCTTAAAATGTTGAAATAAGTAAAATAAGACACACATAAAATGTTGAGATAAGGAAATATATAAAACTGGAAAATTTAAAAACAACAACATCCAATATAAAAAAAAATATGGAAAAAAAATCAAGTAGAAAGCCCATCAGTGTAAATTTAAGACACTTAAATTTAAAAAGATACTGAGTAGAGAAGTTAAACAAAAACAGTGATAGTAACATGGAACACATGTGCTGTGCTCACTACTGTCCGTCATTGTTTTAAGTGTTTTACATATACTAACCTAGATCTGAACAGGCTAGATCTGAAACAGCTAAAAAGGTCAGTGAACTGAAAGTCATATAGAATATAGTATTAGGAATAGAACAGATGGAGAATAAATAAAATAAGATATACTAGTAGAATTTAAAAAGGTAGTAACTAGTAATAACGAGAGTGGTATTAAAACTCAGTGATTCATGGATATAATTGTGGGCAAAGCAGGAAACAATATTTCATGAAGGTAACAAACACCTCTTCCATAAAAATTCTGGTACTAAACTAGCTGCTTCTTCCTCCTTCCCTGACTCCTCTTCAAACTCCCACCCCTCCCACCTGAGTTTTCCCCGAGCATGAAACTCATTCTTCTGTTTTCTCTCCCTTGCCAATTTCAACTACTTTTAGTATTTCAACTATCATTTTATGTAAATAATTGACAAATACATATCTCTAGTCCTAATTTTATTATTAAGTTCCTGGTGTGATTTCAAACTTTTCTTCAAGAATTTTTAATATATTTTCCTAATAAACATAAAATCCGTTATGCTGCAAGCCAGGGTAACCTTTTCCCTAGAAAGTACATTCAGTTGCTCAGTCTTTTCTGTCTTTCCATTATATGAGCCACAACATTCTTCAGTTAGCCAACCATGAAACCTTTCACTCATTCACTTATTTATCAAATATATATTTAACAGCTACTGTTGAGATAGGCACTGGTAGTAAAATGGAAAGTGAGACAGTTAGCATCCCTGTGCATAGACTTAACATTTGTATCTAATAGAACAAACACAGGTCACATAATTCTAGATCGTGTGTGTTTGTGACTCTGTGTGTGTGTGTATGTGTGTGAACGCACACAATGTAGAAATAAACAGTGTATTGTGATAGAGACCACCACAGACAACCACAGGGGCAGTCAAGGAAATCTACTATTTAAGGAGATTTAAACTCGTATGACCCCCCCATAGAAAGACCCCAAGACGCACGTTGGCGACAAAATCAGTACAACATTCTGACGTGGGAGAGAGCATTTTACTCTGTTCTAGGGAAGGAAAGAATAACTGTAGCGAGAGAAAGAACAGCCTGGGATAAGTTAGGAAGCCTGGTGGGGTCTAAGGCATGAATGAATACCATAAAAGGAGAATTTAGATTCAATTCTAAGTACAAAAACAAGTCTTCCCTGGAGATAGAATTTGTGAATTATCATCGCCCAACACGTGACAGTAAGTGAAACTGACTTGGGAAATTATAGATAGGTAATAGTTTAGGACACACGCCCCACGTTCCTTAATATTTAGTGGTCAAAGTGCAGGCCCTCCCATTGGGTGGGAGGGGGAGCTGAAAGAATGTTCTGTAGGACAGAAGGGTAACAGGGAGAATTCTACTACAAAGGCATTTCAAGGAGAAAGAGTCGGCTGAATCTGATGCTACCGAAAGAGTGAATTATGGTGAAGCTAAAATACTGTCAACGGGATCTGACAAAAAGAGAGGTCACTGATGACCTGGACAAAATCATGCTAGACAGAGGGAGACGTCAGTTAGAGCATTCAAATTTTATCTTTCATAACTATTTATACAAAAATCTTCCTAAAATATGACTTTACTCTTTTCTTAAATCAAGACATAATTTTATCTTTCCCTAAAGGCTCAATTATTAGGTATATTACCCCTATATAGTTATTCAAGATAAAATTTGAGTGTTTTAACTGAAGTCTCCCTCCCTCTGTCTAGCATGATTTTGTCCAGGTCATCAGTGACCTTTCTGTCAGACCCAGTTGACAGTATGTTAGCTTTGTCCCCACTCTGTCTCTAGATGGGTATGTGTGTATCTGTGTGTCTGCCTGTGTCTGTGATGGTTGTTTGGTTTTTAAAATATCTAAGCTTTTAAGCTTTTTCATTCTCCTCTCTTA
>NW_011888794.1:11812574-11830852 GCF_000151845.1 Pteropus vampyrus
AAACACAGGTCACATAATTCTAGATCGTGTGTGTTTGTGACTCTGTGTGTGTGTGTATGTGTGTGAACGCACACAATGTAGAAATAAACAGTGTATTGTGATAGAGACCACCACAGACAACCACAGGGGCAGTCAAGGAAATCTACTATTTAAGGAGATTTAAACTCGTATGACCCCCCCATAGAAAGACCCCAAGACGCACGTTGGCGACAAAATCAGTACAACATTCTGACGTGGGAGAGAGCATTTTACTCTGTTCTAGGGAAGGAAAGAATAACTGTAGCGAGAGAAAGAACAGCCTGGGATAAGTTAGGAAGCCTGGTGGGGTCTAAGGCATGAATGAATACCATAAAAGGAGAATTTAGATTCAATTCTAAGTACAAAAACAAGTCTTCCCTGGAGATAGAATTTGTGAATTATCATCGCCCAACACGTGACAGTAAGTGAAACTGACTTGGGAAATTATAGATAGGTAATAGTTTAGGACACACGCCCCACGTTCCTTAATATTTAGTGGTCAAAGTGCAGGCCCTCCCATTGGGTGGGAGGGGGAGCTGAAAGAATGTTCTGTAGGACAGAAGGGTAACAGGGAGAATTCTACTACAAAGGCATTTCAAGGAGAAAGAGTCGGCTGAATCTGATGCTACCGAAAGAGTGAATTATGGTGAAGCTAAAATACTGTCAACGGGATCTGACAAAAAGAGAGGTCACTGATGACCTGGACAAAATCATGCTAGACAGAGGGAGACGTCAGTTAGAGCATTCAAATTTTATCTTTAATAACTATTTATACAAAAATCTTCCTAAAATATGACTTTACTCTTTTCTTAAATCAAGACATAATTTTATCTTTCCCTAAAGGCTCAATTATTAGGTATATTACCCCTATATAGTTATTCAAGATAAAATTTGAGTGTTTTAACTGAAGTCTCCCTCCCTCTGTCTAGCATGATTTTGTCCAGGTCATCAGTGACCTTTCTGTCAGACCCAGTTGACAGTATGTTAGCTTTGTCCCCACTCTGTCTCTAGATGGGTATGTGTGTATCTGTGTGTCTGCCTGTGTCTGTGATGGTTGTTTGGTTTTTAAAATATCTAAGCTTTTAAGCTTTTTCATTCTCCTCTCTTAATATTGGGCTACGTGGGCTACATAGCATGACTTCTTGCTTTGCTGGCCTAGTTAAATAAATACATACTTGATTAAAAACCAATAAAAAATACTGGGTTCAAGTTTCAGTTAATATGTATATAATTTGTGTAATTTTTTGAAATAAGAGGTTAAGGCAAATTGTCTCATCACTAAAAATCCCATCCCTGCTTTTCACAAAGTGGTGGTGGGAAGCAAATGACGTCCATGAAATCAGCAGTAAAACCGTAAAACATTATGCAATTATAGACATTGGTATTATTAGATACTAAATATTCTAATTCTAGAAAATCCATCTCTTTTTAATTAATTTACTCTTTGTACTCTTCTCTGAGCTACAAGGTTTGGTGAAGATTTTAATTGTGGGTAGTCTAAAATGGGAGATATGATTTGACGTCAGAGCAGCTCTCGCTTTGTGTCAAGTACGAAGGTTATTTCGGGTCACATGCCCTGTTCTTTCTCTTTACGACATTGCTGTTAGGTTGCTAAGGGCATCTCTCAGTGACATCAAGAAGGAGGGGGTTAATTCACTCAGGCTTTGCTGAATATTATGTAATGAGATTTACAAATATGCACAGCATTTTTGCTTTTCATTGCATTACCGTGTCTTCTCATTTAATTCCCAAGATCGCAGTACAATAAAGAACAAATAAGTTATAGCAGTAGCAGCTACTGTTGAAATACTGATGTTTTTTTTTCTTTTTTTTTTTTAAATTGAAAATGCCCATCTCATGGGCCAAGAAGCTCTGGAGTGCAGTTTGCTACTCAAGAAAATAATTATTCAACATGCTAAAAGGGCAAAATTGAATTATCTAGATAATTGTCAGAGTGGCACGTAATAGCAGATTTTGTTCTCATTTGTTTATTTGCATAAAACTTTAGGTAAGTGCTCCTGTAAAATGGATATTTTAAGGTGTAGAAATCTTACTATAAGCCGGTATTTAGAAACGAATTTCAATTTTAATTAAATGGGAGAATAAACACCTCTTGAGTGACGTCCTGATATGGACATAATAAAGTAGGCCAGAGTCAAAGTTCAGAGTGTGGCCAAGTCCAAGCGCCTTCTTTCTCAGCTTGACTTCATGGTACAGAAGTATCTTTAGAGACTTGTATTTCAGAGGAAATGATCTAAGGCTTTATATTATAAAATGACTGAAGCCACTTGTTTATTGACTATAGTATCAGGTCTGCGGACAGACAGTAAATGCCAAAATACGGTAATCATTTTGAAATCATTATTATAAGCAATGTTGTTGGAAGGGAACTGTATATGAGACATTCAGAACCTAGTTCTTCATCTACGTAAACATGGCCACATCTTGGTATAACGAGGTCGACAAAGTCATGTTCCACTTAGGTAACGAACATGCTCCCCTGGAGGGGGGTTTTGTTTTTTGTTTGTTTTTGTTTTCCTTACACTATCAGAGGATTCTCTTAAAGTTACACTTTGGAAATTTCTACCACAATTGAATTAACGTTGAGAGATAGGGTAGGAGCATATGGCAATCTGTGCAAGCTAACGAAAGTCAAGTTTGTGAAGAAAATCGGAATGGTGGCTGTTCTATTCTAAACTTAATCAATTCATCAAATCCTCACTGAAAAATGACTGTCGTATGTGTGAAGATTGAAAATCACTGACTAGCAGAAACTCCACCTCTCATATATCTGTTTTTGTTTGTTTGATTTGTTAAACAAAAGAAAAAAGACATAACTGCTGAAGAATGGATAGAGACAGTCTTTGTTTTGAGAACAGCTTAAGGAGTCTGAAACCAAACTATAAGTTAAGATTATGATACTTTAGAAAGAAGTGGAGAAGGATTGTGGAGAGGTAACAGTAAATGCTGATTTTATCTTTCTAGTGTTAAATACAAATATTGATAATGCACTATAAATTCATATTCTCTGATATACTCTCTAAAGTTTTGGTGTGTTGCCCATTTTTAAAAAGTGTGAGATCAAAGCCAGACTTCAGAACATCTGGGAAAACACACATAACTGATACCATTTACCTTTAATTCATTAGAAAAGACATGCATAAAAAGTATTATAAAACATCTGTGAACATTTTCTTGTCTTTCTTCCAATATAGAATTGATAAAATAAAAATAAATTTGCAGATGTAATTGTTAGTTTTCATATTTAGATTTCTATGATCATCAGTCTTCTATAGAGATATAGTATACAACGATGTTTTAATAGAAATGAGAATGTATATTTGTATTCCCCTAAGGTTAAATAGAGCTTAACAATTCTAAATATTACTAATATGAACACTCATTACTTACTTTCATTGTAGGGAGGGGGAAATTAAGTCATGAAGAATAGTTACTTTACAAGATGAGTGTGGCAGGTAGAAAATACCTAAAGGACACTTCTTACATAATTTATATTCAGCCATCACCCTTTAGTTGCTATAACGCTTGAGTGAAATTTTCCCTTAAGCCCTATTTTTCTTCAAGGAGTAGAATGGAGCATTCTACACATTGAAGCAGATTTGTAGTTATTTCCCAAAGGGAAAGTAAGGTCAAAATCTAACAGGGCTATTTAGGTTGAAAAAGAAAGACAAATAGCAAATAATTCATAATTGAGAGAACAATAGAAGAAATAAACCTAATAATAAATTTGCTTCTTGTCTTAAAATTCTAAAATCCTAAGAAATATGGACAATGATGGAATTAAAATTGGGTGAATAATTTCAAGGTAAACCATGTAAAATGCTTATGCATAAATTATTTTCCAGACTTGAACTGCTTATTTAAAATAAGGCCAAAGCCTAGTCAAAAATTTGAGATTTTAATAGATCGTAGTAAAATAAACTTTAGATAATTTCCTTCTCTAATTCACATTTAATTCTCCAATGAACATATTAGATATCTATAATATCACTATTTACAAAAGAGAAAACAGAGCCCTTAAGCAGATTAAGTCATTCACTCAAGGCTACAAATTTACTAATACGATCGAGGTAAGAGTGTTCCAAGTCTTAATGCACTATAAACTCATATTCCGTTCATTTCCATTGCTCTTTCCAGTACATCAGATAGACTCTTAGTCACAAAAATTTTCTCCCTGGAAAAATTTTTTCATTCATGATTGAAAGCAAGCAATATAGACCGGAGGTAAAAGGCTAGCACATCTTCTCCCCGAAACACAAGTATAAAACTCGACCATATTCTCAAAAACAACCATTTTAAGGCTCTGAAAACTGAACAAAAGCAAACAACAAATTGAGTAGTATTTACACATAAAACAGCTGCCGGAACTTCAGGTAAGAAAGGCAGGTGTCAGTGTCCTCTCTGTGTCAAGCTGCTCCCAGCCCTCTATACCCGGATCGGCTGGGCCTGAGAACTGCACAAAAGGACTCCATCCACGTCTCTGAGCTGAGAGACTTGACCAGACTTTACAATGGCCTCTAGCAGCTCAAAGCCTCGTCCTGAGGGTGGCCCTGGCCCTCCTCAAAAAGCCTGCCTCAGAAAGCCACCTTTGTAATTCCTGTCTCCGCCTCTGAGATGTGAATCCTCTACTACCCAAAGGTGCTTCCTCAAGGACCTAGGTAGGGGCTGCAGCCCCTTCAAAATGCTAACACCCAGGAAGAAAGCTCGCTCTTTCTTACCACTTAGCTGGGGAGGGGAGAGGGGAGAGTGCTAACTTATTTGGGTACCTTGATCCAACTTGCACAACTGCCTCAGGTCATAAAAATACAAGCAATTTGTTTCTCCTCTGCAAAGTGCCAATTAACAAGCCCAGATGGCTTAGTGACATGGGCCAAGACCCACCCTGCCATTAAAGCTCTTCAGTGTCCTTCCTTGAACACAGCTCAGTGTTTAAAAGGTCTGCTGCCGTTCATTTGGGTGGAAATGAGCTCAGTTCTAGACTGAAGTCTTTTTCCTAATAGAGTAGAATCTGAATAAAATCTGTCTTTACAGACTTGACCTAGAATCTGGCTTTGTTTCTCTTTAAAGCACAGTAGATTCGTCAGACTCTGATTTCTTTTAACAACAGAACAGATGTATCCAAGTGTGGCTAACTCTAAAAATCAGCAGCTTTGCTGCCAGAAGAGGGTGAAGTGACTTGGAGCAAAAAACAAAAACTTAGAGCCAGCAGCATTGTCAGTAAAAGAAGCAAATCTGGTAGGAAATAAATAGGGGTTCTAGTTGGGTTGAGTGCTAGAGAATCCAGAAATTTAAGAAATCTCTAGTTAATGAGCAATCCATAAAAGGGTTAAAAAAGCTCTTCACCTATGCCTGGGTAACTCGGAAATCACAGGTGTGCGCTAGGCAGACCTGAGAGACCAGTGCAAAGTAGACCCTGACGCAGATATTAAAATTGCCTGAATTTTGTTTGTTTGTTTGTTTATTTTGAGGCGAGGCACCCCTTGGTTGACCTCACAGATTGCAAGGACCTTGTTAGCTTACAATCCTTTATTTTTTTTTATTTTTTACGCCTACAGTACCTGGTCTTCCTAGGTGGTCTCTCATCCAAGTACTAATCAGGCCCGACCCAGCTTAGCTTCTGAGATCAGATGGGATCAGGCTTGTTCAGGGTGGCATGGCCGTAGAAAACTACCTGAACTTTAAATGCACTCTCCAACCCACACACTGATCTATAGTGGGACAGTATCTTGGTAACAGTAAAGCTATTCCCCTGCCTAATCATTGGCTAACCATTAAGCTATGCACACACAGGAGCAATCCCCAGGAATTCATGATTAAAAATAAATATGAGACTAAAAAGTATTGATAAGAGACATCTGTGAGTAAACATCACAGGAGGAAATAATTTACAGATTAAATACAGGCTTTTTTTTTTATTTTTTTTTCAGGAAAAAAATCAGAATCTTGAGCTCCTACTTTATAATGTGGACGCCTGTCAATAAAAGTTAGGAGAGTGGAAAAAATTAGAAAAGTGTGACCCATCCTCAGAATAATAAAAGCAATCAATAGAAATGGACTCTAAGTGGGACCAGATTTTGGATTTAGTAAACAATGACTTCAAATCAGCTATAGTTGTGGTCAAAGAATAAAAGAAAATCAAGATTCGGGTATTATAAAATATGATGAAAATAACAAAAATGAAATTTCAATAAAAATAGGAAGTACAAAAATGCAATTTTTAGAGTTGAAAATTAAAATCACAAAAATGGAATATATAGATCAGCTTAGCAGAAATCGAATAGGCAGAAGAAAGAATCAGTGAAATTGAAGATATAGCAATAGAAATTATTTAATTTGAAGAACACAGAGAAAATTAATGGATGCAATAACAACTGTAAATACATACATACCTAACAAAAATTCCACAAAATACATGAGGCAAACGTGACAGAAGTAAAAGACAAATAAGAAATCACCAATTACATTTGGAGATTCAATATGACCTTCTCAATAACTGAAAGAACAGCAAACCAGTAAATCAGCAAGGATAAAGAAGACTGTATCAACACTGTTAACTAACTTAATCAAATTGACATAAATAGAACATTCCACTCACTGACTATAGACTATAACCTTAGCATAATATAAACTTAGCGTGGCAGATAGGAAGGAACCTGCAAAGTCTGTTTGGTGACTCCTCAAGGTGCCCCATTGTTTCTGGGTGGCCCAGCAGGAAATCCTTTACCAAATGTTTGCTCTTTCTCATCTACCTGTGGATTGCCTACTTACTCTTTGAACTCCAGACTCCTGCCTCCCTCTCCTTAGTCCAGATTGACATATAAGCCTCAACCCCCCCATTCTTACAGAACCCCCATATGTACATACAGAGTAAATCAGGTTATTTTCTCCTGTTAATCTGTCTCATGTTAATTTGATTATTAGTCCAGCCAGAAGAATTTGGAAAGGTAGGAAAAAAAACTATTTTTCCAGTCCCACATAATTATACCCCAATGAAGCCAAAAACATTAGGTTGATATAACAATCTGAAGATGCAATTTAAAAAAGACTCACACACACACACACACATAAATATTATTGAGAGAAAATAGAGTAAACAAATGGTACGATATCTCATGCTCATCAATATGTCTAAGATGACAGTGCCATACTTCCCAAAATAAGCTACAGATTCAACATAATTCCTATCAAAATTATATCCAGCTTTACGCATAGAAATTGGTAAGTCATTTCTAATATATATAGGATCTGATTCCTAATAATTTACCTGCTTCATCTGTGGCCACTTTTTCCTAGACCCCGCACTTCTGCCATTTTAGTTTCTTTAAGTCTCTTCTATGCTTCCTCCGAAGGCGGGCTTTTTGTACCTGCTGTTTCCTCGCCAGGGGATGCTCACCCACACCTCCCTCTAACTACCTTCTTCAGATGAGATGGCTTTCCCTTAGCGATGTTCCCCCAGGCCACGCCCTCTCTGCCGTGTGCTCTCTTATTACCACTTATCTCTGCTCCGGAGTACGTACTGCCATCGTACTTATGTAATTAATTGAATAACTTGTTGTTTGGTGTCAGTTTCTCCTACTCAAATGCAAGCTTCTCCAGAAAGCCTTAATAATAACTTCCAACGTTCCATTCCCAGGTGCAAGGAGCTCAGCGGTGCTGTTGGCTGCGATGGGAAGCTGACAGGGCCTTTCACTTGGAGTTGGGTGTTAGTCGCATGGCGTTGATACCCCAGACCCTCGGATCAGTAGTACCTTCCCTACATGCCTGCATTTTAAGCGCAAGAGTTTATTTCCTGGAGAGTATACATACATTTCTTATGTGCTTGATTAGAAAAAGTGAAATCTATAAATGATCTCTATTTACAGCTGACTGCTTAATATTCAGGATAATTTCACTGATATCAAATTAAAAATAGAGAACAGCATTATATTACTTTTAGTATAACAAATGTACATAGAAAACAATAGTTTTATTATTAGATCAGGAATTTCAAAACATCTTATCTCTATTTTAACTAAACATGATTAGTTTTCCATAGTGAAAAAAATCATAGATTTGGAAATAAAAAACTTGGCCCCTACTATTATATCCCATCTGTAAAATATATCATATCTTTAAAAGTCCTTCCTCACAGGTTTATAGTTAGAATTAAATGGGATAACGTATTTGAAAACTCTTTATAAACTCTAAAATACCGTACAGATGTTAGTCACTGAGTGTGAGTCCATTACAGAGAGGAGGTGAAATCATTCTATTTTATGTTCCCAGTGGATATAGACTTGAAACACATTTACTAGACTGTCAGTTTCTTCCCTGGGAGTTTTGCTAGCATAAGGAGTGCAGCAGAATCGCATTATTAGACCCAGAGGAAATATTTTATTCTCAAAATCATGTGCATGCAGCAACTACAAGTGTGCTTGACTTTCCCATGCAGAAAGTGTGCATGTACACATCCACAGCATGACACATTCAATTAAATTATGAAAACTTTATATGACACATTGAAATTTCTCTCTCACACACACACACATACACACGCACCACTGGACTGATTCAAGATATTTTGTTTCTTCAAGCCAGAGAGAGTACTGATTGGACTACCTATAAATTTCAAGTTTTCAGTTGCCCCGTGGGATATTTAAATTGCCTGTCAATGAGGGAGGAACACCTATTAGTGCAGAATCTAATGTTTCTAACAATTACTACAGACTGCTGCATCATATTAGGGGGTATAGGAACAGCTAAGTTAATCACCTACACCATGTCCTTTGAGGACCTGGAAAATTTGTTCTCCAGTCTACCCCAGGAGCGTATTACAGTAATATGAGGAGTGTTATGTCCTTTTCCTCAGAAAATGCCTGAGCTAGTTCATTTTTATCTGAGCAACGATGCAAGACCAAGGCACTGGCCAGTCTCATGGCAAACAGAATCACTTCAGGAGAAATCTTCACTTCACATACCCGTGCCCTGCTTCTGATTCGTTATTTAAAAGGCATCCATTCATTTTGTATAAATGTTGGTGATCGGCTAAGCTTCAGCAGTTACTTTGGGGAAAGAAGATGAAGGTTTGGAATAGCCCAGATGAATTTAATGAATATCTACCCTGTGAGCAGCAATATCGGAGCTGACAGCAGCAAAATTATAGAATCAGAGAAGCCAAAAACATTAAGGCGCAACTGGATGACATCCTTAGGCCCACGACTTTAAAGGGTGGCACGGAATCGTGTGCACATCAAATTAGTCATCAGGTCGAACTGCAAGTGAATTCACCTTCTCTGTAAAACTTTGGAATTCCCACAGAGAGGACTTGGAAGGCAAACATATCCCTAGGTGAGCCGTCAGATCACCTGATCCTGTATAATTACATGGAATGAGAATTTGATACATGACAGTAATTACCTAGCTGAAGGTGCAATTAGCCATTTGTGACCTCATTCTGAGTGGCAACTAATTAACCCTTAATGTCAAAAATGTCAACCTTCATCAAGACACCAAAGAGAAGTACTACATGATCAGCTAATACTTGTTCCAACCTATTAATGGTTGGATCTGTCATTAGAAATGTGAATATATCATTTTTACATCAGCGTTTATGTTAAGGTTTGGAATATGTTTTATTTCTTTTATTTTCAGGCTACATTTTCTTTCTTTATCTTTATGTGGTAAAAATCCTTTTCTGAAATAAGCTATCATATGCATATAAAATAATCATCTCTCAGTGAGATAAAACATAATCAGGAGGTATATAGTGAACTATAACTTGTCACTGGCATGGTTATAGAAATGGCAAAGAATGTGAAAAGAGTGGAAACTGTGCTATCATTATCATCATCAACGCCTCTCAAATACTGGCGTCATTGGAAATTGATTCTGGTACCTTGATTTTCTCGTAAATGCTAACAACGTAAGAAATGGCCTCTGGGATTATACGGGGAAGCCTAAAACCATGATTCTTTTTAAACTATTAAATACTGGCCTACAATTAACAGTAGTCTATTATTTCTCCTTGTTATTTACTGTCAATAAAAACAAAATTAGAAAGTCTACACAATGTACGTGTTTGATTCAAATAAGGAAAAGTGCTACATGTGTTCTTCACAATGCATGGGTTCATGAGAGTAACCTCAAAGATAATCTTTCAAATAATCAGCAAGGACCTATCGCCATTTGCTCTGAAATTAGTCCAATTACTAAATAAGGTAAATTTATTGAATATATTTTTAAAATATTTATATTACAGATTGAAAACAAAATCTAGCACTGATATTTCATTGTTTTGGATTCATTACTAGAAAAATATGGTATGTGCTGCTGAAATTCTTCTATAGGCTATTCGATTTGATTCTTCTGCCTCATCCAGGTTGTTTCAGGGGTCTAAATTTCACTTAGGTAATTTTATTATTATTTTTTTTAACAGGGAACCAAACTATTTTCTCAAGCACCTTAGAAACTCGTGTTTCTGGAGCAGAACAAGTACACAAGTCTAACATATACTTTAACTTGTACATGTGGCAATGAGTCCTGATCACTTTCTTTAGAAGTTCAGAAAGGGTAACTGATTAGAACTTGTTCAAAATATTGACAATTTTTACTATTTAAAATTACTCTAGTTGATGGACATGCCACCCTGAACAAGCCCGATCCCGTATGATCTCAGAAGTTAAGCAGGGTCAGGCCTGGTTAGTACTTGGATGGGAGACCACCTAGGAAGATTGGGTGGCATAGGTGTTAAAAATAAAAAATAAGGGATTGTAAGCTGACAAGGTCCTTGCAATTTGTGAGGTCAACCAAGGGATGCCTCACCTAAAAAATAAATAAATAAATAAATAAATAGATAGATAGATAGATAGATAGATAAATATAAAAAATAAAATTACTCTAAAGTCCTATTTTATACTTAAAAATAAGATAAAGACATATCACTTAAATTCCCTTAACTATGATAAAATTTATCCTTGTATTTACTACATTTAGAAAGATATTCCATGATGCTACTATTCCCCTGAAGCTGCCAGGAGAAGCTGCATAGATGGAAGATGCTAAGTTCAATTCGAGATGAGAAGTACCTCTACAGATTCAATAATCTTTCAGACCAGAAAGGAGATAAAGTCTCTTGTACAGATAGTGAAGCTAGGAGTAAAGACAGAACTAAAGCCAACTACTATTCACTTATTAAATGGAAAGCAAAACATCTGCTTGGTAATGAGATGCAAAGTCGTGTGGTTACAGGAGGTGGCCTGCTTCCAAGGGCTTACTGCATTTGTTCTGGCTTTCCATTTGTTCAGACTGGAAATTAAAACTACATAACACAGATGATAAGCTCAGCAGCCAAAGTGGCACACTGAACCCACCGTGTTCACTGTTCTGGCTTTCATGTCCACGGCTCTGAGGCCCGCATGAAGTGGGCCTGCTGCTGCACCTTTTCAATGGTGGTGGGCTGCTCCGGGCTCTCTCAATGAGGCCAAAACGCTGCCACTCAATGGATGTGGCAAACTGATGATTCAAAATTACAGTGTTTACTCAAAACAATATATTTCCATGAACCAGTGTGTAAGCCAAGGGAGAAATTTACATGCAAAGCATGCCTCTTAGCAGTTGATCTTGGTTTTTCTGATTGAAACACATATAATAAAGTCTGGGAAGCCTGTCCATAGTCATACGTTTTATATGTGTGAATATAAGTCACCTTTTCATCAACAAAGTTTTCAGTGTTATCACATTCTACCTTGATACTTTTATAATTGTTAACTGGGTAAATATTTTAAGGATAAAATATTTCAAACATTTGGCTCAATATTTCAAAACACTGTGAACTGGTTTTATTGCTGAAAATATTTTAATTGAAAAGGATAGAACTTTGTCATTGGTAAGAAATGATAAATTATTTTAAGGTAATATAATGAAAGAGCTTATCAGCTATAAGAGCTTACGAATTTTCAAAATATATAGCAACATTTTTTAAATTGATAGTTTAGCTATTTCTGTTCTGTAAAAAAAATAATGTTCACTCTTATGGGATTAAATTTTTAAATTCAGAAAATATAATTTACACTCTTAAAGCATATATTTCATTAAGCAAAGGAACTGGGATTCAAATGTTCAAATGCGGGTGGCTATGATTATCTCATTTGCTAATGATAACTACATTTTAAAAAAACTCAAAACTTAATAAAAAGAAAAAAGGTGCCCCTATAATTGAAATGGAGAATTTGTTATATTGTTGTCCTCATGCAGAATATCCCATAGCAATCTACTTTTCTGTAATACTTGTCAGACAAACCAAAGTACCATAGAGACAATTTTACACAAAAATTATATAGAGATGTAAGAGGATACATATTGCTGTCTAAGAATTTCTCATCAGTTACCATCTAGGTGGTCATTTTCAGAAGGGTGAGAATGTTTACTATTAGAAAATGTATTATAATTCTCTTCCAAATGGTCAGAGGGAAAGCTTCAGTGAGAAAGTTGCCTTTGAGAAAATTCTGATTTTGAAGATTATCTCAATGTGAACAGGAGTACTTGCATTAGAAGAATGGAAAATAAATGTCCCTAAAGGAAAAATGATGTGAATGCACGTTTGTGCACTGTGTGTCTGTGTGTGTACTGGCATGGACAGAGTACAGGGGTGAAGTTCAGAAGAGGCTAATTCACAGAGCCAGAAAATAAATTAATGGAATGGTGAGAGAGGAGAATAAGGTTTCTTTTGGTTTTTTTTGTTTTGTTTTGTTTTGTTTTTGCTAATAAATAGGGAGCTTCTTTTTGGCAGGATGAAATTGTTAGGATTTAGGAAGTGGCAATGGTTGCATGACCTTTGGAATATACTAAAAACCACTGAATTGCATACTTTGAAAGTATAACTTTTATGTGAATTGTATTTCAAAAATACAAATATTTATTACGTAGTAATGTAAATACATAATTATATAACATAATTCATGGAGAAGAGAAAGCTCTTTGCTTGAGTGTAATTCCAATTAATAAATGTAGAAATGGAAATAGAGAATCACCATTTGACAAACATCATGGTAATAAAAGTTTCAGGTAATATCAAGAGATATCAAAAATAAAGAGCAAATCTGTGATTAGAAACATGATATTTGCACTGTTGAAAGTATCTACCCACCAAACAAATCCAAAAGCAAAGAAAGAAAAAATAATTTTTTTAAGTATGTAAAGGCCCATTTTCTCATTTATATATATATAGATAAAGGAGTCCTATTTATAGAGTAGTTAAAACAATAACTAATACTTAAGCTAGGTCCATCATATGATACAGCCAAAGAGATCACCAAATTTAAAATTTATTATATTCCATTAATTATAAAATTGCACTTATTCACATTATAAGTATTCTTATCTTACTCTGTGATGGCGCAATTCAGGTTTTCAGTCCCATAGATGTGGTGGTGTGTCTTCATATTTCTTAATCACCACAGGTATCATATTCTGTTGACTGGAATTCTACTAACAATTGTACAAACACATATTCTGCTTATATTGAAATGGAAACCAGTACCCCCATTCTCCTAAGTGATTTTGAAATAAAAAATCCTCAGTACCAGTTTGAAGACTATCACATTCTCTTTTACCTGGATATTTTTTACAATGCCTTTATAATGTAAAAATAAAACACATTTAAAGTACTCTCGGTTACATCATGTAGTATCTATGATATAAGAGGAAAGCAATGTGAACAATCTTTTAGTTTCTGTCCTCAATAGTATTTATGGAAGTAAAAAAAAAAATCTCATATATCAAACAAAAATTCTATTTCTGTTGTATATTTTATTTCACGTTTATGTAATTTTAAATAATTTTTTCATTTGAATTTTTATTCCATTTTATAAATAAGCCAGGATACTAGCATCTACCTGAGATTTTAATTATAAAAAATTCCTCATAATACAAAAGCAATAGCAAAATTTGAATACAGTGATTAAATCATTCAGCTATGAGCACTTCCACAATTCAATTTGATTCCATTGAATTTAACTCCATATATTTTGTACTTACAATATGTTTTACAATCTGTTAGATGGAGATAAAAGATGAATGAGACACTATTGATGTTTTCAAAGATTTTTTGATCTAATCAGGTGAGATATGAGAGAAGTAACTGAAATACACTTGCCCAGCAAGCCGTCAGTAAGGCAGGCACTGTTAGTGATGTGTCATTTTTAGCTCTAATTCAAAAGCAAGAGAAACAATCTTGTCATCGCTTTATCACTGAAGATAGGTAACTACCTACAAGTGAGTTCTGGTTATGACTAACCTTTAGTTGGGGACATATTTGGATGGCATACAATAGATAAAACACATTCTTAAGCAAAAAAAAAAAAAAAATTATGCACATTCTGACAAGTGGTTCACATTTAATTTAGAGTATGCCACAGCATTCAAAATGTTTAAGAATATCAACTGCTGAGGCACACAAGTCTTTCTTATAGGGTACTTATCCAAATATTGATCATACCTAACAATGCTTAGTTTATAATATGTGACAATATTACAGCTCAAGGCAGTATAGCTCGAAGCCAAATAAAAATATAGAAAAGTAATTGAAAATAAAAAAATAAATAAATAAAGTTTAATAGCTTCAGATTTTTAAATAGAAATCTTCAAGAAAAAAATCAGAGCATAAAAATTGCTAGAATTATATATATAGACACACGTGTCTGTATGTATTTATATATAAATTCTATATAAAAGTTTACGGGGGCGGGAATGGGAGTATCCACATGTTTCTCAGGCTTTTCAAATCCCTGAATTCCTGTTGTAAGTCACCTCGCCAATCATGTCACCTCCTGCCCACAACGGGAAACTCCGTTCTAGCCTGCTTCATTATTCATTCATTCTGCAACAAAGCCTGCTCTTCTCTACCCTTGTAATATTGTTCACAGAGCCCCCTTCAAACCTCCCTTCCTATTTCCTGTATCTCTCCAATGTTTTTGACCATATACCAAATAGACCCCCACCATCACCTGCAATCATTCTCTAAGGATGCCAACCAATAGTGATTTAATTGTTGATTTCCCATGAAAATAATTAAATACATTTTAATTATTTAGTAAATTATATAGATAGCTATCTTTTGCATTTATTTAATTTTCAAGGTTTATGTCTTATTTCCAAAACATATTTTGAATTCTTCAAGAATAGTGAATGTGCTCTATTTTATTTTCCATATTCCATACAAGGGCGTACTTAGTAATGCCATGCACGAAGATTCGCAAAATGAGTGAATAAATAGGTGAATGAATGACTACAAATAGTTTAAGTGTGGAAGGAATGTCATTTGAAAAATGTTTTATTTGATACCACTAAACTATTACCAAATCATAAAGACAGAGAAATAGCAGAAGTTATATTGAGACCTAACAATTCCCTACATTTTCTCATGTGGCGTATTGGTGTATCAGGTTTTCCTACAACCTTAAACAGAGTATAACACATAGCATCACTATAAGCCATGCAAAGTGAGTTTTCAGGCCTGTTACTCATAATTTATTTAAGAAGCTGACCTTTATGACAAATTATATTTGGGGAATGCATTGGTCTTGATGTTCAAATATTTATTTTAAACATGCCACCAACATCTATAGTTTAATGCAACAGAAATTAGTCATGATCAATTCAACATTTGTCCAACTGTGCTAAATCACAAAAATGTATGGTGACCATATCATCGAGCATCATGCATGCGATCAGCGTAACTACATTTTATTTAGCCATATGATGCTTACTTGGTCTCTAACTGCTCAGCACCATGTGGGAGAAAAGAGAAAATTAGTATACGTCAGATAATTTTACTGTTTGTAGGCTCAGCGGTCTATAAGAAAATGTAAATGTTCAACGATAAACACATTAAAGGAAGAACTCTAACCTACTTACTCTCTTGTGTCTATTACTCATTTAGTAAACTTCAACATGCAACAATGCAGTTTCAGAAGTAAATGAAAGGGGTTAGAAGGCTAAAGGAATTTAATTTCAAGATTTTTCTTTTCTTTCCTATAGAGTAATTTAACAAAGTAAGAAAATTAAGCTATTAAAAGATTATATGTGTGTGTGCGAGTTTAAAAGAAAAAAAGAAGTATCAAAAATTAACTAAAACTCAGAAAAAAATGTAATCAAACTGCAATTGATACCTTTAAGGATAAGACATACTTTGGGTGGGGTGTAGTCTTCCCTTTAATAGTCTACGTATTAAAACATTCAACGTAGGCAACACTGCATGGTGATTAAGACCACAGTCTTGGGAGCCACGCCATAACCTTGGATAAATTCCAGCTCTACCATTGATAGTGTAAGACCATTTCATCAGTTTCTTCATCTGCAAAATGGGATGAGAAAACTAGCGACCTGTGGCAAAACCTCATTTCATGATATCCATTTTCTCTTTCTTCCTCTTAGTAGCAGAAACCTGCAGGTTTCGACAGGTCACAGGGCACCCTACAGAGTTAAACTCCAGGCCCCCCTTGCAACCAGTGGTGGCCGACATTATATGAGAGTGTTGGGTCACCCCGTAAGGTCGAAGAGCTCGCCCAGTTTCTTTTTTGCCCCTTACCACTAGTTAGAAATTGTCAGTAACTGAAGTAACTGAGACACAGAGGTAGAAACTGCCTGTTGAGGATGACAGAGTCATTATACTAGTCTGGCTCCCTGGATAATGACGTAGAACAAAGCCTATAACGCCACCAAGAACAACTGAACAAGAGGGAAATAAATTTCTATCTTCTTTAATAATTGTTATCTTTCTTTTAGTTCCTTAACCTATGTTTCTATCATAACTAATGCACTATTTCATAGCGTTGTAATGAGAATTAAATGACCTAATATGTGTAAAGCATACAGAACAGTACCTGACAAATACTAAATTCTATAAAATGTTTGCTATTATCATTTCGATTATTAGTATTAATTTTTTAAGCATAAAGCAACCAGAAAATGCTACTGTACTAGGAACTCAGAATAACTAATAAAATGAAATAGAACCTCAACACCCAAGATTAGCTACTCACTCTTAACTCATATAACATTGACAGATTCATTTTATACCTCACCATCATGACACAAAAAGGCAGGGGAACTAGGTGTGATACTTAGAAAACCACATTACGTTTAATTTATTTTGTTGTTCTTTTTTCTAATTAACGCATAAAGAGAAAATGAAAATAAAGAGAGACTTGATTAATAGTGTGGTCTTTGGAGTCTTCATTTCATGTCCCAGCCCTGAACTTTACTGTCTGAGCAAATCATCTGAATGTGCTAACCTTCAGATCCTCATCAATGAAATGACAGTACTAACAGTGTGTACATAGCTGACATTTGGCTGCTTCCTTGCATCCTTTAAGTTGCTCCCTAGTGTGTACCAGCCACACAGGGTGGATTGGATTGACTCCCTCTCCATCCCAGTGGTGAGACCAACTGGTCTGAGCCAGTATGAGTTACCATTATTCCCTTGCTACAATGATTGGTTCATGTAACCTAAGCCAATAAGCATATGGCATCCCTTGGCCAGTGGGGTTCTGTGTGTGTGTGTGTGTCTTTAGAGCGGGTAAAATCAATGACATCTGGTACTGTATGATGGTGCATAGAGAACCACTTCTCTTTACCCTTGTGGCTAAGGAGGTTAGAGCTCCAGGGATGTCGTACCACCATCTTTCAAAGTTATTGCAAAATTAAAATGCACAAAAGCAGGGTCTAGAGAGCCTTATAAAAAGATGACCAGGATCTTACTGACCCAATCAACCTCTGGACTTTACAGTCTTATAAATCTCTTTTAAGTTTCGAACCAGTTCAATCTGGGTTTTTTTGTTGTTGTTAGATACAATCAGAAGTACTTAACTGTCTTATAATGTTTACTCTGTATAAAACTGTTATAAGAAACACAGTGATCTGCATATTGTAGAAACCCAATTACTACTAGTTTTATAATGAAAAACAAGAGTAGTCATGTTTATATGCATTAAGATATTTTTAGAATATTCTTAGAATGCTCACCAAGTATTTATATGGAATGAAGCTGTTAAATGCTTCATTTAAAAATTAGCATATATACTTTCTAAAATACAATATATTACATTAGATCCATTATACGACTTCTGAAAGGAATTTCATATACTGCCTAGAACACAAGAAGAGCTCACTAAGTTGTATTTCTTCTATTTTATACATTAAACACCACTGAATCCTAAATCAAACTAAATCTAATTTTAGTTCACCCATTTTTAGCTGTTATT
>NW_011888794.1:11830902-11836678 GCF_000151845.1 Pteropus vampyrus
AGCCAGTATGAGTTACCATTATTCCCTTGCTACAATGATTGGTTCATGTAACCTAAGCCAATAAGCATATGGCATCCCTTGGCCAGTGGGGTTCTGTGTGTGTGTGTGTGTCTTTAGAGCGGGTAAAATCAATGACATCTGGTACTGTATGATGGTGCATAGAGAACCACTTCTCTTTACCCTTGTGGCTAAGGAGGTTAGAGCTCCAGCGATGTCGTACCACCATCTTTCAAAGTTATTGCAAAATTAAAATGCACAAAAGCAGGGTCTAGAGAGCCTTATAAAAAGATGACCAGGATCTTACCGACCCAATCAACCTCTGGACTTTACAGTCTTATAAATCTCTTTTAAGTTTCGAACCAGTTCAATCTGAGTTTTTTTGTTGTTGTTAGATACAATCAGAAGTACTTAACTGTCTTATAATGTTTACTCTGTATAAAACTGTTATAAGAAACACAGTGATCTGCATATTGTAGAAACCCAATTACTACTAGTTTTATAATGCAAAACAAGAGTAGTCATGTTTATATGCATTAAGATATTTTTAGAATATTCTTAGAATGCTCACCAAGTATTTATATGGAATGAAGCTGTTAGATGCTTCATTTAAAAATTAGCATATATACTTTCTAAAATACAATATATTACATTAGATCCATTATACGACTTCTGAAAGGAATTTCATATACTGCCTAGAACACAAGAAGAGCTCACTAAGTTGTATTTCTTCTATTTTATACATTAAACACCACTGAATCCTAAATCAAACTAAATCTAATTTTAGTTCACCCATTTTTAGCTGTTATTGGCAGCTATGCGTATCTCAGGAAACCTCCTGCCTAAACATGGAAGGCTTGAAAATGGCCAGTTAGGAACTTTACATCTGAAATCACTCAAAAAGAACTCACTGGGTAAGCAAAGCGCAGGATGAAATTAAATGCATTCCAGGTAATGGTAAAATGCAAGATAAAGGGCACAGGGATTCTGGGAGAAAGAAAGCTTGGCTTTAATTAAAATGGAGCCTTGGGAGTTAAAATGGTGCCATTTTTGAAAAGACAAATCCAGAGGGTGAAATTTCAATGAGGTATAATCACAACCTTTGCTGAACGGCACACGAAGAGAATGCACGGGTAGACGCGGCCTGATGGCGAACACATACCTATCACACACAAAGTACGTCGCATTGCATGTGTTATCTTCCTGGCATCTCTTAAATGTCCACAGTAGAAAAATACGTACATTGTGCTGACTGTGCTTTTGTTACTTTTTCTTCTTTGATGAACTGACCAACCTTGTCGACCGCCACAGGCTACCGTGTAAAGGTGGCATGGCTTATAGATAATAAGTTCCACTATTAAGACTATTTCGGGTGGGGGAAATCCAAGTACAACATATGAATATAGAAATATTACTTCACTTAATGAGTTAAAATAATCAAAAATCTAAGTAAATGCTGCAATTCAAACATGTAGAAAAGTAGAGTTAGAATGAGTAAATGACGCATTATGGAGGGAAAAATGGTATAAGAAACTGATATATCTTGAAAGAAACGAAAAACAAGTGAAATTTTTAATTTGGAATTTTTTTTGGTAGAATCAACCACAACTATGTTTGGAGCAGTACTAGAAACATTGTGGGCTTTGGGTTCAGACAGTCTAAATTCCCTTCTAGGCCTGCCATCTTCTGGCTCTGTGATAAGGCCTCTCGCAGTGTGTTCATGGTACACTAGAGATCTCTCTTTCAGGCTTGCTATAAAGATTAAGAAAATGTGACTAAAATAGTTTGGAAATTAAAAGTCACTTACTATCCATGTAAAACCATCATTCATTGACCAGGAAAAGGAGTCATTATAGTTACATCAGTTAGGGAAGGGCGAGCTCCAGCAATAAGCAATCCGAACATCGCAGCGGTTAACACAGCAGGATTTTTCCAACTCATTTACAGCCTGCAGTGGGTGTTCAGGTTAACAGGGCAGCTAGCTCTCCTCCATAAAACCAACTGCTCAGGATCTATGCTTGTAGTGGCTCTACTGTGTTCAGCAATTGGTTTGCAAGGAAATTCGAGTATCCACAACTCAGTAAGGTACAAGAAAATAAACGATGTGAAGGACCAACTTCCTAAGGAGGATATGTCATGGCCTGGGCAGTTCTCACTCCATTCTGAAGGGGAATACTCTCCACAGCCCCCCTGCGAGGGGCCTGGCAGTCTAGCTGTGTGCCCAGCAGAAAGAGGACCCCGATGTTGCTGGACAGCTAGTGGTATTTGTCACAGGCAACCCCTCAAGCCACCACATATCTATACAAACCCTTCTTTCTATAAAGAGCACAGCTCGTCCCCTCCCAAGGGAGACAAGCCAAAGTTCCTTCCAGTACCTCCATCCATATGAGATTCTAGAGTCTCTAGGTGATTCACAATCTTTTCCACTGGGTCTGGCTGTGGATCCTCATGGTGCAACCATTTGTAATATAAAACACAAGCTTTTCATTTTCCCCCTATCCAAAGAATGGAGGAGGAATACAGTAAGAATAGTTAAAATGTCCATTCCGCAACAGGAGAATCAGAAAAACTTAGCAGTTACTGGACTCAACACACATGGACTCCCACTGGGTAATTCCAAGACAAACCCTGTCTCTGGCAATGGAATGATCCTCGATTCAATGCAAATTCTACTCCACGTTCCACCACTGTTTCTCTCATTCTCTCTCAATTTATTCCGCCATGGCTAACTTCAGGATGTCTGAGAGGTGGGCGTGAAAGGAAGACCTTTATTATTACCTACTCTTGTGCTTGCTACAACTCTGTCTCCTGAGTTGTAGCAAGCACAAGAACTCTCTTTTAACTGAGAGTTCTTCAGAGGCCTTTGTTTCTCAAGCATTTTTTCTCTCTTATTTCCTGACATTTGGGGGTCCACTGGTCAACAGCTTTGCTAATGATTTGGAACTCTTGGCTTCAAGAACGGTGTACACTCTTGAATCTTTGCATGAAAATCAACCGGTTACTGGCTGAGCCTACCTTTTTTTTTCAATACCAAAAGTTGCAAGTTATCAATCCACAATAGTCTCCTAGGTTTTCCCAACTTCCTTTCATAGAGCTACCATCTCAAAAAATAGTTAGATCACCCTCCAAGTTGCCACAGATTCAATTTTACCAAATATTTTGCCACAGCACATAGGTCACTGGTTTTCCAGCCTGCTAGATATGCTTGTTTACCACCCACTGCATGACCACTAAGCCCATGGAGTATGTCTTAGTACTCTGCATTTTTTACTACAATAAAAAGTGTACCCTACTTCACATAATTAATAGCATTACAACGTTTAGGGTTTGCTAGCTTCTAATCTTCAGTAGACTCCAAAATTTCAGTGTCTTAATACATTAGAAGTTTATTTCATTCTTAGTCCTAGTGTTAATTGAAGACAATGGGAAACCTTTCTTACTGTAGAGGATAAAGACCAGAATGCAGTCTGAACTCAATTCGGCTGAAACAAAAGGTGTTTTAAGAACTGGACGAGGGGGAGAACATCGGCCATTGGTGCCTGCTAATGGACTTTATACCCGCAAAAAGTAAACTTGTTCTTATCGTCAGGACAGGAGGCGGTTTGACAACTAGGGGGACACTGCAGAAAACTGCATATACTTAAGATTAAATATCTTAATTTTCAAGAAAAGAAATCAAGTTTAGGTAACCTAAACAGAAAGGGAAACCGTTTTTTTTTTTTTTTAAAAAATCTTAGGTGGTTCATTCAATCTACAAAAGTCCTAAAGAATACTCAATTCAAAACCACTCACTAAATGCAAACAAAAGTGGGCCAGGGGAGGGAGGGAGCAATTGGGGGGATCGTTTTCTGAACTATATAGATGTCTAACCAATGTACCGTATACTTGAAACTAATTTAAATAAATAAAATTAAAAAGAAATCTTCCACTTAAAAAAAAAAGCTACTCTAAAAAAAAAAAGTGGTCTTAGGAGGAAAATTGCCAGAGTTAGTGTGAGGAAGCCATGGTTTCCCTGCTGATTCCCTCAGGACTGGTCGCAGGAGGCACCTCTAGAACAGATGCTGCTATTGACTATGGACACTGGGGATCACTGTTGCCATCTCGCCCAAGTCTTTAGTGCTCGTTTCTTTGTGTCACTAGTGACCCATTCAGAATTTGGAGTGGATGCATCCAACTGAGGGACAGGTCTCTGTTTCATATTTTAGTTGCAAGGTTCGTCTGGGAAATTTAATATCTGGCATTTTTTAATGACATAAAAGAAGATGGATTGTGCCTGATAGTATAAGAGATTTCACAAATAGGACAAACGTGTTTAAGTACTGAGTTGTCAAAAGTAGATAGATACTTAGGTATGTATGTAGGAGCTGAAAGAGGAAAGGAAAGGAAAGGAGAAACAGATAAGAGAGAGAGACTGGCAGTCTCGGGATCAGCCTATTATCCTGGCTATATTATCAATTCAAGATGAAAAGAATATCTGTGTTTACAGAAAATTTTGTTTTTGGCAAATTATTAAGGAAACAGAGAAGAATATACTTTTTATATAAACTATAATTATCCTATTTAAAGAGTGAAACTTGAATTTGAAAAAAAGAAACAAATAAAGGCTTTTTTTTAGTGGGATCTATATTCTACAAAAGACCCAATCTTTGTTCTAGATGAGTTTCTTGTCCATTACGATGAGACCTGAATAAAAATTAAGAAGAAAAATATAATGTATTATCATTCAAAATATATTTGTGTCTTAGTGTTTACATCATTATTTTAAAAGAATAAAGTTTCAATCATCAAATTGACAAATGTCACTATTAGTCCCAGATTGTTGAAAAAAATCTGACACAGATGTCATTTGGATAAATTCAATAGTATCAATTTATCTGTAAGATGCAGAAAAAGATGGTGTGCCCAGATCAGCAACCTTCTTTGAGAACCAGGAAGGTATAAGCTTTAGGACCCCAGAAGCCTCAGCGGAAGGCACACAGGTGCCAGTGAGGAAATTTGAGTCTACAGAATCGCCTTACACTTTCTGGAAGTTCAAATGCTACTCTTTGGACCTAGCTTCCTGTCCATAAAGATGTGTCAGTCCCGGTCACAGCTTTGCCTGGATAACAGCTGAAGATGTCAGTCCCGGGCAGGTGCACCTCATCAGTCTCGGGGTTATGCAATGCTTGATATAATTACTAGGTACTGTACACAGAAAAGCAAGTCCTGAACAAATACCATTCATCACTTCCAAGCTAAAATAGTTTGAGCTAAAAACCTTCATAACTTCTCTGTTAGGAGCAGAACAAGGGTGAGTTACATTGGAAATAGTCTTCTGATTCCTAAACTGGTACACATGCACTGTAACACACGGCACTTCACACAGACTCCAAGATAGCGATCCAAGGATGCTTGGACTATTCTGGAAAATATTAGGATCACAAATCTCAGAATAGTCATTAAAGTTACATTGAATTAGCTTATTTTATGTATAACAAGTAGAAATTTCATGACTTCCATCTGTGAATTAGGACAGAATGAGAGCTATATTATCCTGAAATAAATTTGTTTGTTATTAAGTGGGTATCTAGGTTTAAAAAAAAAAAAGTCATCCGTATAAACAGTAGATAGAACACATACACTGGGATGATTTTTTAAAATATAAATTTGTATAGGTTTAGCACAGATGAGAAATCCTGTCTATAATTTTTTTCCTAGTGGAATCACTGTCTGAAAATGGATTAAAAGTAAACTTCCTCAAAATAGCTACTAAATAATTACCAAGCAAATTTTCAAGTGG
>NW_011888794.1:11836728-11863779 GCF_000151845.1 Pteropus vampyrus
GTCTTCTGATTCCTAAACTGGTACACATGCACTGTAACCCACGGCACTTCACACAGACTCCAAGACAGCGATCCGAGGATGCCTGGACTATTCTGAAAAATATTAGGATCACAAATCTCGGAATAGTCATTAAAGTTACACTGAATTAGCTTATTTTATGTATAACAAGTAGAAATTTCATGACTTCCATCTGTGAATTAGGACAGAATGAGAGCTATATCATCCTGAAATAAATTTGTTTGTTATTAAGTGGGTATCTAGGCTTAAAAAAAAAAAAGTCATCCGTATAAACAGTAGATAGAACACATACACTGGGTTGATTTTTTTAAAATATAAATTTGTATAGGTTTAGCACAGATGAGAAATCCTGTCTATATTTTTTTCCTAGTGGAATCACTGTCTGAAAATGGATTAAAAGTAAACTTCCTCAAAATAGCTACTAAATAATTACCAAGCAAATTTTCAAGTGGAGACCCAATGAAAGGATACTATAAGAAAATTAGTTATTCTTTCATAGCTGAAGAAAATCAAGTTTATGCTTGGGACCCTCCTATTTCCCCATTAGATGCCCTTTCCTCTGCTTCCTAAATTGATCACAGATCAATATCCTTAAGGGACTCTAAACTGATACATAGCCAAGTATCATCTCATAAAAGTCTAAAATATTAAAACTCTGATAGTATTTGCATTTAATACTTGGAGGCTATATGATAGCTAAACAAATAGCTCCTAGATTTGTTTTCTTGAGACCTGGGTAAGTGTCATGAAAAATACTTATACTAAAAAGGTCATATCTAGCATCCTTAAAATAATATAATCTAATAGCCTACTGCCTACATATAAAAATGTATCAAATTTTGGAAACAAAGAGACAGGACTTTAAACAAGAAAATATGGAGGTTATAGCTTAACATGTTCTACGTTGACTTTAAACAAGAAGATATGGAGGTTATAGCTTAACATGTTCTACGTTGACAGGTTAACGTAGGACATGTTAAGCTATAGGACTTTAAACAATAGGACTTTAAATAGGACTTTAAACAAGAAAATATGGAGGTTATAGCTTAACATGTTCTACGTTGACAGGTTTTTATACCTTTATTAAATATTTTTACAAAGAGCTTGCTATTTCTCATATAAACTCTGGGAAGGGACTAAAGAAAGGAGAAAAACAGATGTGTGCTGTGCAGGGCAGGTGGCAGCTACAGGGACTCAGGTTCATGGTCAAAAAGCGGCGACTGGGAATGAATTACGTATCTCATGTGGCGACTGGGAATGTATTACGTATCTCATGTGGAGTACTTTTGTATATATTGTAAGCGAAATCTTTCACAAGAATCTTTAAATTAGGCATTATTATCTCTATTTTACAGATGCAATAATTGAGGCAAAGAGATAAAAGACTTTTTTTTTAAGAACATGCTTAAAGTATTGGCTCTTCTCTCCATTAACCCTCTATAATCCTCTAAATACCTCCACATATCATTTCATAGACCTATAGTCATGCAGATTGCAAATGATTTAAGGAGAATTTTTAAATCTCCTGATCCTACAAACAGTGCTCTTTCTACTACACTTTGTCAAAACAATGACAAACATTTCAGTGAAAAAGGGAAATTTAATTAGGCTGCTTTTCTGCAAGAGGCCAAACATCTGGACATTTTAAACCTGGATGGCTGATTGAATTTTTTATATTTTACCCACATGTGAAAAGTGAGTTTATATCTATTATATATAGAATTGTTAACAACAAAAAAATATATATAACCAGAAGAAAGAGCAGCCAAGAGCCATTTTTATGTTCTAGCTGAGATGAAAAATATCACATAGCTAAGATCTAATATGTGATACTTTTAGCCAACATGTTTAATATGTAAATAAATAAACTAAAGGCCATGTAAACACCTATTATGAAAAATCTGAATTGGTAAACAATATTACAAACTTCAACTTTGATATCCTTTGTCCACAGTATAATTTCTTCCAGAAACAGAAAAGGAGATCCACTAAGGACTGAGCTGCAAGAACAAAGATGAAAAACAAGAGAAATAACCAGTTTTCTAAAAGTAATCCTGCCTAGTGCTCTCAAGAATTGTTTTCTCATTTTATTCTAATGACTACTTAATCAAAATGTATTAATTTTTCCCTAAAATGGTCCAGAAAATCAGGATAGAAATTAAAGCAATGTGAGATCAACTATAGAATATTTTAAGGATACAAAATCTTAATAAATATGATTGATGAAATGACAAATTCTGTAGCAGTTGAAGAAAAGAAGAATATGAGCACAATTTAAACAAAATATTCATTTTTAGGACTTTCAAATGACAAATCATCCACAGGTGTCAAACAATATAATAGCCAACTCTTGGATTTATGAAGCCTATTCACTGGGACTTCAGGGAGTTCTATTTTTTCCCAAGGGATGCAATAAAACCCTCAAAACATTCTTAAGATAAAATTAATGTTAGTAGATACATACGGTGTAATAATATGAAAAAAAAACAAAAACAAAAACAAAAAAACCATTAGTGATAGAATACAAATTCTATTACTTGGCACAGTATTAAATACATAGCTGTTTTCAATTAAATAATTATTGATGAAGATATTGAAATTCCAAAAACTTGAGTTCATCTAGCCAATATCAGAAATATTATACTACATTTCATTTAGTACTTATAAGGAAACTGCACTGATTATTTTAAAATGATTTTTACTATAGTCTGCTTGCAAAACACTGTAATATGAAAGTAGAAACTCCTTTCTCAGGAAACACACTGACCAAGAGAGTTACACTTTTGGGAAGCAAAAGATCTACTGAACATCACAGCTGGGCAGAGTAATTGGCAGGAAATATATCACAGAGGCCCTGGGCTCTGCCATCAGGCAGGCCTGAAAGCAAATCCTATATATACCTCAGGTCCATGACTTTTTATCTAAAATCCCCCAAAAATCTAAAAAATAAGAAAATATTTTCTTTTCAAAAATACGTTTGGTGACAAAACCTAATCTGAATTGATATGAGGTTATTTAGAGCCTTTCCGTAAGCTATTTACTGTGACCATTCATCTACTGATGTGCATCTAGGCTATACTGGGCATTGCACACTATAAAGCATGTGCTTTCTGAAAGCCGGAAAGTTCTAATTTCCTAATCAAATTGATCCACGAAGGTTTGGAATAAAAGGCAAGACCTTTCTCTGTGTACACATGTTTATGTGCCCCTGACCTTGGACAAGCAGGTCTCTGCCTCTGGGATAATTATAGGATGTGGAGAGAGTAACCAAGGTCACGTTGAAAGTGCCTGGGACACACCATCTACTCATCGCATGGTAGCTCTTACTACTAACTGAATGCTGGAGAGTATGGAAGCCAACGAATTACTTTTCTTCCACGGACAGAAATTCTTTCCTTTATTCACACAAACTGTATTTCTTGAACTCCTGAGTACGTTTTGGGGATACTGGCCCCCGCAGTCTAGAAGAGGAAGACGGATGCTCACAATCAATCCATGCCTTCAGAGTGCACAGAAAGGACATTTTATGCTAAGTTACTTGAGAGCTCAGAAAAAAGTTCCTGGAGGTTCTGCCTGAGCTAAGTTTCAAAAACAGAGTGGAAGAAAGGAGTAAGCTAGTGAAGAAAAGCCACCTTATTTTTCAAGCATTGATCAAATATCAGCAATCTCACTGAGAGAGGACACAGGGCAGAAGCAGGCTGACCAAAACCCCTGGTTTGCTGGGGATTGCCCCTGGAAATCCCGTATTCCCGGGCAAATTGAGATGGT
This sequence comes from Pteropus vampyrus, assembly GCF_000151845.1. NCBI lineage: Eukaryota > Metazoa > Chordata > Mammalia > Chiroptera > Pteropodidae > Pteropus > Pteropus vampyrus. Next base: position 11,840,515 of record NW_011888794.1, read on the forward strand.
GGACATCCTGGACAGAAGCAGGGTATGACGAAAGACAGTGAAAGATCAAGTAGGAGAAGGAGGCAAAACATAGCCAAGTATGTATACTTTTATTTGAAATTGTTTTAATAAAAGTATATGGCCAGAGAAAGGACGCGCCCTCTTGCAGCTTAAAACAAGTGAGCCAAAGTATCATAATTAAATAAGAAGGACTAGTGTTCATATCTCGGAGCTGGTAATAGGAAACAAAGCTGCATACACCCTTGACAGGGCCAGAATAATATAGGGGAAGCAGTCCCACTGACCACAGACTTAGAGGGAAGACATGAGAGAAAAAAACCTGCCTTAAGCAAAAGATAACATTAGAAAGGTAAGAGAACACATTACAGTCGTGGCTCAGCTATATCCCTGGATCCATCATGTAAAATGAAGGGTTTTAAGACGACACTACAGTCCATCCGTCCATCCATCCATCATTCCTTCCTTCCTTCTTTCCTTCCTCCCTTGCCTTCTTTCCTTTTCTTTTTCTTTCTTCTTTCTTTTTCCTTCCTCCTTCCTTCTTTTCTCTTCTTTCCTTTTTCCTTTCTCTTCTTGAAGTTCTCTTGGTCTAGGGACTTACATACAGAACTTATTGTATGTGGAATATTTATACCATACATTATTTTCAATTATGCTATGTGGAAATTTGATTACTGACATAATTAGTAAATAAGCACTATACTTATTTATAAATACCAAGGGATATTAGTGGTCGAAATTAGGAAATAAGTTAAAAGTTGCATGTTATATCTGAGGAGACTACCACACTCCCAAAAGACTAAATTTTAATCTAGAGGAAGAAACTTCAGTATCCAACCACGAGGTCACAGATGAATCTGGCAGATTTCTGGAAATGTACTTGCCAGATTTAACCCATGCTACAGTTGGAAAGATCTCTGCTGTTGCATATATTCAAAATTATTAGTTAGAATTTGTAGTGAAAATTATCGTCGTCCTGGACAAGATTCAATCCAGGATGGAAAGGTGACATGGAAGTGATGAAGTGTCGCCAGCTGGAAGTGCTTTGCTCTAACTCCTCTGCCCAGGAGAAAACCCTACTCTCCTTGTGTGGTCCAACATAAGTAATTCCTATTCTCAGGAATATCTCTTATGCTAACACTCATGCAAAGGCCACACACACACACACACACGCACGCACACACGCACATGCACACGCACATGCACACGCACACATACACAGGGCCCAAACTACGAAGAACTAACTCTCTTACCAAGCTGAGATATATAGATTTCTCTCACGTGCATTGGGAAATCAACTAAGGATTTAAAGTGAGCCCATAATGATTACCTGAGTTAGGGCAGCAGTACTGAAAAACAGAAAGGAAATGATTCATTTAGAAAACAGTAGGATAACAGAATTAGTGGTAAGAAGGGGTTACCTGAATATAGAGAGGAAAGCTGAGCCTTATCCTAGGTTCTGAGACTGGGTGCCTAGGAAAATATCTACCCTCTTTAAAAACAACATAGAAATGAAGAGCTAGATTAATTTAAAAATATATAAAGTTTGTTTTTTTTTTTCTTATTGGATTTTACATTGTTACCAACTATGGGACTACATTAATTGAATATTTTTTTTAAAAAAATTATAATAACAAAGAGTAATGATTTTCCCATGTCAGTTGGTGAATCGGAAATCCTTGAAGATCTGGTGAATAAAATACAGAATCTTGTGCCCCAATGTCAGAGATTATAATTTAGAAATTAGGTGAGGGCTCTGGAAATCTGTATTAAAAACAACGAACAAGTCCTCAGATGATTCCGAGATACAGGAAAACGCAACCAGAGTGCCTCTGTCTTTGGTTAAAACTCTCAAAATTTTAGGGGGATTTTTAATGAACAAGAATGTTGAATGATGTGAAATAAAAATAACAGCAAAGCTGTGGGCGTCAATGAAATTTCACGCTGAGAGCACAATTTTGCGAGAAAAATAGATTTATCGTGACCCACTTAGAAGTCTAATTTAATTCAGTTTCCATTAGTTTTTATTTTGAATTTGGAGGGGAAAAAATCTATTTTTTACTTAATTTCATTCGAAGTCTTAAATACTTGCGCTGTAAATAAATTATATTTTTTTATTCAAAATTGTACAAAATAACTGGAGATAATTTTTTTCTGCTCCACAAATATTTTGGCTCATTAAATTGTCATTTTTGCGCATGCTATTATTTAATATTTATTGAGTACAAACATTATGTGAGGTAGATATACTATAAGGCTTCTATTTCTTATTCATGATCCAATTTAGACATCCTCATCTTTTCCTTAGTAAGCCGAGGAATCCTCCTGTTTGTATTTACTCTAAATTTTTCAGGCCCTGTATCCTCTTTATATTTGCCATGAAAAACTTAAAAAAAAAAAAGATGACATGAAAATGGAATAAAACCACCTTTTAATTTCTTGGAACATAGTATAAAACATTAAAGAAACGAGGGCAATTAGAAAAGGCATTAAGAACAAATTATATTCATTAAATCCCCCGGCATTACTTTAAACGAAAATTCTTTTGATAAGAGAAATCAGTGTGATTATTAACTACGAATGAAGAACAGGAGGATGAATCCAGGAGAACTATTAAGTCTTAGAATGCTGAGACATCGTTTGAGAATTCTTATGTCCATTGGCTGCATCCACTTCGATATCTAAATTTAGCATCATTCTTTACTGTGGAAATTAACCACGATTCTACCAGGCTGCACCCTCTTCAGCTGACAATGTAAGTCTGTGGGGCAAGGAGCCTGAAAGGCTCCCAGCTTGCAACAGAAACTGACAGGATTGTGACAAGAACAGTTAAACGTATGAAAGTAGAAAATGACCCATAGTCACCTCAGAGCTATTTCAAGCTTTCCAAGTATACATCCAAAATTACTTATATTGATCTTCATTTTCAGGGATAGAAGACACTGGTTTTCAAGAACCCCTTGAAATGTGTAGAGTAACTGTAAACAATATCTTTTAGACAAAATTTCTTTTTGAACAGTTTCTAAAATGGACCAGGAGTTCTCTTCACCTCTGACAATGCGAACAGCAGACAGACGCTGTATTGCATGGCTGCCACCAGTCATTAGTTTTCCCAGTCAGGATGACCAAGTGGACTGAGTCCAATCTGAAGGCCAGGTCAAAGTTAAGTCTAAATTTAGCATCCCATAAGACTTCCCTATTAACCTTAGACCGTAGGTTAAGTCATAGCAGAGTGGCCCAGCTAAGCATGTAAAGCAGAACCCATGCCCGTTTCCGGGTGTGTTGAAGGCTTACAGTCTATTATTTTTTGGCTGAAGGAAGGACAAGGGAATCCCAAACTGAATCGGGAGAACAGAATGAGTTTACTGTGAGTTTACTAGTTAGACTACAGGACCAGATCTGACACTCTAGAGAGAAGAAAGTGCAAAGGGTACAGCTGAGGAGACCATTTTCAAGGCAAGGTGACAAAGAACAGCAGGGATTAAGAGGAACACGCATTCTTTTAATTCTGTCCAGAGTTCAGTGGGGTCTAGGAGCTCACAGAAGCTCAGCAGTGGCAGTGCAGAGGCAAGGGGACACCTCCCAAAAGTGTGAAGGGGCCAGAAGGGAACGACATAAAGCAAGAGATATTTTAGACAAAACCAACAAGATTTAATGATTTCGTGGGAAAGACTGGTTTTTAATAACAGAGATGGGGCAAGAAATTAGCAACATATTTCATTACTACCTACAGCAAATGAGACCCAGGACCATTCAATTGTGGAATTTGGGGACATCATCTGACAATGTAATAATAATAATAATAATAATAATTCCCCATCATTTTTAAATAAACTTTTTATTTTGGAATAATTTCAGTTCAGAGTTCCTATGTACTTGTCCTGCAGTCTTCCCTAACCTTAACATCTTAGATAACTGTTACATTCGTCAAAAGTAAGAAAATAACACTGGCGCATTACTGTAAACTAGACTCAGTTTTTTCACTAATGCCCTTTCACTGTTAAAGGATTCAATCCATAGTAGTACACAGCATTTAATATGATTTTTTTAAATTGCAGATTAATTCAAAAATACGTATGGTGTACCTAAATAGCGCGCAAGACAAAAACCTCTGCTTTCAAGGATATTACAGTCTAATAAGGGAAATAAGCAAAAAGGCAGCAGCTGTAGTACCTTACGGTAAATGCTCCGATGGGAGGAGCCTCAGTGGCCTGCGGAAGCACACACGGAAAGCTGCAATAGCTCAGAGAAGGTGACGTTTATGCTGAGACGCTCAAAGTGGGTAAGAGTTCGAAGGCAGTTCACTAGAGGTGGAGGAAGCTGTCCCAGGCAGAAGAAACACATTTTAGATGAGTAAGTCTTAAATTTCACTAAACTGTATACGCAAATGGTTTCCAAAAAAAGTGTTTTTGTTTATTTTTTCTTAAAACATTATTTTTTAATCCTATTATAATTCTGAAAACACTTAACAAAGGAAATCATTAAATCTCGCATAGGTGGTTCTTGGTAAATTCATAGGCTTTGACATTCTTTAACCTATCTTATTCTTAGCGTGGGATGCATGATCCTGTGGTGCTGACTCAGCGCTCTAAGGTAATGCATGTTTGTGCATTCTTTTAGTGCTAATATTTTATTACAATGATTTTAAACTGTAAACTCCCACGAGGCAAAAAACCTGTTCTATGTCTCCAAGTGAATGATTTAATTCCATTTAGCAATGGGCCTTCAGTAAGCACTGTAAAAACGACTTTTTTTCCCTTGGTAGATTTGGGAAACAGGTGTAAGTTTTGAAGAGAGAAAGACAAAAATAAAGGAGAGTGTATATGAAATCTTTGATATCGCTGTACGTTTACCCCTGACTCTGAGACCAAGACAATGTAACCACAAATCCAGACCACATCTCTCCACTGCAGTGACCCGAGAGAGGCAGGACCAAATCCTGCTTCAGAACAAAGCACTGAAGCCAGAATGCTGGCTTGAATCTAGAACTTGCCAGTCATTGAAACGTGCTGGGTCTTCCTCTCCTCATACACAAAACAACAGTAATCCACGCCTCGCCGGAATACAGGGAGGATAAAATGGACTCATGAAGGAAACATGGTTTGAACCACACCTGCAGAATAAATGCTCGAGACATGTTAACTAATTATCTTCTGAAAAAGCCAGTATAATCACATTTTCTCCATTATCCCTACATCATCTAACCACTCTATTCCTACCTTCCCCGTAAATCTTCCAGTGTTTATTCTGACATTACGAATTCTCAGTAGATGTGTGTCTTGTGACTTAATAATCTTTGAAGCTTTGTACCTTGAATGCATCAAGTATACTGAAAAGGGTAAAAAATATCTGTGATGTCTAGTGGGTTTTAATGCAATATAACCGGTCCTAACTAAAAGAGAAACATAATTTGTTTCATTTTTATTTAAAAACTCGATCCCATTTTCTCAGTAATTTGAATTACATTTCTCCATTTATGTTTCCCCCCTTTTAAAGATGTAGTGTTTTAGTCACATAGAAAAGTCTAGTCGATATAACAATCACTTACTCAGCTCGAACTATAAATAGGGCCAAATTTATTTCCCGAGCTACTATCCCAGCTATTCTAATCTTAGATCTTCCAGTTACATCCCAAGCTGCTCCATGTACTTCAAATTATTTTGAAAGAAATCCCAGACATCCTAATTATTTCTCCTGTATGTATTTAAACATGACAATCAGGTCTAACCTGATTAACTTTTTTTATGAATTGATACATGCTATTCTATATCTCTAGCAAGCCACTTCAGTATTTAAAATTTTACTTCAAAAATAGGTTATTTTATTCATTCCATATTTCTCTTATATTTTCCATTCTGATGACATTTACACATTTTTTCGCAGCTTTATCGAGGTATAATTGACATACAAAAATTGTGCTTATTGAATTGTGCTTAATGAATATAATTTGATGGGTCTAGACATAGGCATACGACCATGAAACCATCACCGTGATCAAGGTAATAAACATGTTCGCCACTTCCAAAAGTTTTCTCATGTTTCCCTTTTTCTTGTGATAAAAGCATTCAACAATTTTTTCAAGTTCAAAATGCAGCGTGGTTAATTATAGGTGCTATGTTTGCATGGCTGATGTCTACAGTTTATTCATCCCATGAAATGGAAATGTTAGACCATTGGCCACGACTTCCCATCTCCCCCTGGCAATTATCATTCCACTCTCTGCTTCTATGAGTCAGATGATTTTAGACAGCTCATACAAGTGGAATCATACAATAGTTCCTTTTCTGTCACTGTCTCTTATTTTACTTTTCATAATGTCCTCCAAGTTTATCCATTTTGTCACATATGGTAGGATTGCCTTCAATTTTAAGGCTGACTAATATTCCACTGTATGTATACACCACGTTTTCCTTATACATTTATCCACGGATAGACATTTAGGTTGTTTCCATATCTTGTTTACTATGAATAGCGCCGCGATTAACATGGGAGTGCAGACATCTCTTCGAGATCCCGATTTCGATTCCTTTGTACGTGCACACGGGAGTGGGATCACTGGGTCTTAGCGTAGTTCTATTTTTGATTTTTTGAGGAACCTCAATATTGTTTTCCACAGTGGCTGCACCGTTTTATAACCCACTAACAGCATTCAAGGGTTCCCTTTCTCATTTCCAAAAACAGATTTCAGAAAAACAGTAATGCACACAGGATGTTACAGTGATACTTATCTCAATATGTGATGTAGCGAACACACCTTAGAAGAACAGAGAGTACTGCATATTTATGATATTTGAGTAAATACTTTTTATATATCATCTATCTGGCCTTAGTTTTGATAGACTATTCTTTTATAAGTAGAGAAAATATGGTATTTACTCAAATATCATAAATATGCAGTGTAAAGTACATCTTCAGTGGTACACAGCTCAACATCCCACCCAGAATACGGTAGAAAAGAAGAAGGAGGTGAGCGCCTCGAGAAAAAACAATAAGCGACAGTTCTGGTGGACTTAGGCTGGTGTTCCATAAAACACGTGTGCTCCCAAAGGAAAAATGTGAAAATCGAAGAGAAGCAATGATCAATTATACAATAGGAAACATGGAAGAAAATTTCTGTGACCTGAAGAAATTCAAGTTTACAAGATAAAGTATTTTAATATGATTAAAGCCAAGTTTTAAAAAAGTCAGGTAGAACATGGCCTTATAAAAACTTCAAAATTAAGGAAAACATATACAGGTAAACAAGCAGAAAAGTCAAATTCATACAAAGGTACAAAGATAAAGTTTTCCTCATAACTATTACCTGGACTATTGAGTTTTAAAGAAGGAAGCTCGATTTCTAGAATTAGCTTGATTTTTTTACATTTATTTCTTAAAGACATTTTAGGTGTAAATAATATGTATACAAGTTAAAAATTCACACCGTACGTTATAGGATAAATGAAGATCGAGTTCCTTCCACTCTCCCGTCTCCTAGTCCCTTACCTGAAGGTAATCAATACTTGCAGTTACTTGTGCATCCTCCACTGAACACAGTACATAGCTACCTATAAGCTAGACAGACAATAAAGTACACACACTAATACATGCTTACATAGCATTTGCTACACACCGAACACTGTTCTAAGCACTTTAAAATTACCATCTCAACTTCTATTATTCTGTATGTGTTACTTCGTACTTTCTATATATAAATTTCCTATGTTAGCAGTTGGTTTTGCTATATTAGACCCTACATATTTTTTTCATTCTTTTTAACAGTTGCATATTATTTCGGGCCCATAGAATTTGAGGTCAAATATTATAACGCAAAACGCTGTACGGAGCCAGCTTATTATCATTTAGTTCTGAAGTCAACAGAAAACTTTCTTAATTAAGCCACTCAAAATGTGCCAATTTTATAAATTCTTCAGAAAGTTACTCATGCCTATAGCCAAAAATAGTCATCTCAAAATCAAGAATGCCATAATGAGGTGCCCATATTAACAAGGATTAAAGTGAATATGGGTACCGATTAAATTAATGAGACTAATAATTTTATGAGATGATTATAAATAACTTACCATTAATGTTATAAAAATAATAGTAGAAGTCATGAAATATAAATATTTTATTTTAATAAGATAATTTTTATGGAATATGAAGCTCTTGTATAAATTAACACAATCCCAATGTGGTAGATGAGGGCATATATATTTTTAAAAGGTTTAGAGGCAATAATATGAGTGAGTTAAACTTCTGTATTAAATATTTGATTCTCGTCTACGGTCATGCCACCCTGAACAAGCCTGATCCCCTCCGATCTCAGAAGCTAAGCAGGGTCGGGCCTGGTTAGTACTTGCATGGGAGACCGCCCAGGAAGACCAGGTGCTGTAGGCATAAAAAATAAAAAATAAAAAATAAGGGATTGTAAGCTGACAAGGTCCTTGCAACCTGTGAGATCAACCAAGGGTTGCCTTTCCTAAAAAAATTTTTAAAAAAATTTTTAATTAAAAAAACAAATAAAATTTTTGATTCTCTTAATTGAATATGAAACAAATCTCTCTATATATTGTCATAAGAGATATGCACAACACAAATAATGCTATCTTGAACCACAGATGCTCCAAAATCTCAATAAACATTTTAGGTAGAAACTGCAGACCACACATTTTTTTAATGCACTGCAATAAACCTATGTATGTACAATAAAAAGCTAACTTAACTAAGGGCTTACTATGTGTGTCAGGCACTGTTCTTGGCACACTTTACAAAACAGATAAATATATCTTCATTAGAAACTAACATAATAGTGGAGGGGTAGACCAACAACAAAGAAAATAAGGAAAATATATATAGTTTGTTGGAGATGAGAGATACAAAGAAGAAAAACCAGGAAAGAGGAAAATGGGGTACAATTCTAAATGGGGGTGACCTGAGACGTTTCCACTGCGAAGATGACATTTTAGTAAAGAAATACATGAAAGAGCTTGAAGGTCATTCCAGTCGACAGGAACACTAAATTTATTATCCTTAGATAAAACAGAACTTACCAGAATTCAAACGTAGTGAGAAAAATGGAATAAAGCATTGCCGACGGTAAACACTGAAAAAGATCTTGAAAAATTATGGTCTTAAAAGTTTTTGATTTGGACAACTCATGATTAAAAGAAAGCACCCTTGTTAGATATTTCTAGTACTCCCAGGAGCACACTCTAAAAAAAGTTTATATGTGGTTAAAATATAAGTATTATAATAAAGGAGGAATTATCTATTTTTGCATGGGGCTATTCCAAGTTGGCTTCTAGAAAGGTGATATTTTAGTCAAGACATAAAGCACAGATAGAAGTTTCCAAAGCAGGTAAGAGAGTTTGTCGATTCAGACACAGAGTTGAAACATGTGAAGACGCAGAAATGAAAGACCATGTACATATCTAATGTCTCAAGGCAAAAGTTAGACATGGTGGATGTCAGGTCACTCGGGAGGGGAAGCAACATATTAAGCAAAAATTCCTTTTTCATGCTATCAGTTTATATTTGGGGAAGGTCTATGGATGTTTGATTGAAGAGAAGGAAAACATGATCAGAGAGGCTGGATACAGGCTGGATGTGGCCTTGGTACAAGATGATGAAGGCGTGACTTGCATAACAATTAAAAAAATATGTTCACTAAAAATGACGATCAACCTCTTTATTCTTGAGGATCCGCCTCTGCCACCTCCGTTATGACCTCCGTGTGTGAACACAGCCACACAGTTAGGCAAAGGTGGGGGGTCTTCCTTTACCTAACTCTCAGGTCGGGATGAACTGTGATAGAAGAACTTCTAGATGTTCGTCAGCCATTTATACCACCCTTGTAATTCCATTCGGCCTGTCTAATAGCTGTTTGATTTCTAGCAATTAAAAAATGGAATCTTGTACATCTTTTTGAATATCTGAGAGGCCACGAACCCTTGACCAAGACCCTCATCCCTTCCCGCTTGCTGAACACAAGCCCTGGATCTATCTGAAGACATCCATGGGAACTCCTTGAGTTCACATTATATCTAGTCAAGGAAGACCTTACCATGTCAAAATATCTGTGCGGAATCCCACTGTAATCAGTGATGTACAAGCATGTTCTGGATTACTGACGGTACTCATGGTTCATCTTTCCACGTACACTGATCATCTAATAATCAATCTTTATACAGTCATTAGGAGAAAACTTAAGATATGTGGAAACAGTCTTCACTAACTAGGAATAATGTGCAGGGAATTCGAGAATCAAACAAAGGGTGGAACCAGATAACTTCTAATGTCTCTTTCAACTATCTGATTATATGATAAGTTATCTGACTTATAAAACAGAAAGTTTACTCTTGGGCACGGTTTAAATATATATCTACATGTATCACTGCCATAATTTTACAGGAAATAGAAGCTGCATGAGCTGTGACCAACTCAACATGCCAAGAGATTTAACTTGATATATGGGCCTACTCATTGAACTAGATGACTTTATTGCATCCTCAGTATCAGCAGGCTGTCAAGAGCTAAGAGTATGTTAAAGCCCCTTTAAGCACGAAGCATTAAAGAAGCAGAAGTATGGTAAATGTTTATGTTTAACTTATTTCCCCACTTTTCTCCCACCTGTCCCCTGACATATGACTGCATTCCTCAATGCACTTCACCATTTACAATGCACCCCATTCTTTACTTTACCTTAATTTGGGTACTTGTCAACACCTCTTTTAACTTGACTTTGTTGTAAGAATTTCCATTCCTACTATATACAAGGATACTCTTTTTTCTTTTAATGCAATTTTGTATCTATCAAAGATATAAATAGATATGGTTTTAGATCAGTCAAATAGTTCTCTTAGGCTTAAAATAAAATGTAGCTGTTCCCTCTCCTCCTGTCCCTGAGCTGATCCACGATCCCCAGGGGGAATGACTTTTAGCTCCTTTGGTTGTTTCTTCTGGAATCTCCTTTTATGGGTCTAAATAACAGGCTTCCTGGGCTGTTTCTCTCCCTCTCTCTTTTTCTTTTGTTTTCATTCGAGGTGTTAGATTGATGTCCTACTACAGGAATTGAACTTTATCCTCTTTGTCTCCTCACACATGCATATAATTTCTCTCTCCATATATTCGTATCTGTATTTATAATATCAATATTAGTATTCACTAACACCTTTAACTTTTTTTTTTTTTTTGCTTTTCTTGAAGGGATTTTCTCATGGTTGCATGTAATTATAATTTTATATCCATCCCCAAACTTGCAGACACGGGTATAAATCCTGTTTAAATAAATTGAAACACATCAAGTACTTCAGAGATAGACTTTCAAATAGTCCTGTTTTAACCCCCTGTACCCTTACTTTCTAAAATAATTGGTGCTTCTGATTCTTGCACTTTCTGGCATTCTACAGCGTGAACTTGTTTGCTTCTAAATCTTCCCTGCTGCCTATGCCACCTCCAACAGCCACTTACCCACGCAGACCGACTTTGTTTCCAGCTTCCTAAATTTTGCTATCATCAATTTTCTCCTTTCCCTTACTACCCTTCTTGATTTAAGCCTTTTAAAAATCCTTTTAAATAGAAATCTCAAGGTTGACTCATTTTACTCATTTCCTTTTCTCTTTAACTGCGAGTCTCCTACCCCGTACAGGGCATGCCTCTCTCATGCCATAATTGTCCGTTTTCTATGGCAAGTCTTTGATTGGGCATCTTGGAACCCCACTTTCTCACAGCAAAATTTCATTTACTGTTTCTAGATTTTTCACACGCATACATTATTAGAGTACGCAAAAAAAATATAATTACTCCAGTGACCACAATAACTAAAGGTCCTGTTTACAAAAAGAGACAGATGAAATTCGGTAACAAAAAAGGTAGCAGTAACAGTTAACATTACTGAACACGCACTTTACTGCAGATACTGTCCTAAAGTGATTTACAGATTTAATTAATTCACTTGATCCTCATGGCAACCCCAAGATCTCAAGGTTTTCCTTCCTCTGTCTTTTCCATTTAATAAAAATGATTTTTACAGTAACTAATTACTAGAACTCTGGTATATTTTTCATATCTTCATATCTGATTTCCAACATCCTCTGGGAAGTTTGGGGCCTGATTCTCACACCTTTATTGTCAGCCTCGTCTATTAAAAACAATAGACTGAGGCTCTGACCTCACCCTACCGACTCAAAGATTTAGCAGTTAATGTTATTTGCTAATTTGCCACAAGACATAAGTGATATATCAAAATATCTGATCGGCCAATAAATAGATTGTTTACTTGAAATACATCAGCTTTAATAAAAGTGCACAAATTAAATTTATAGATTTTGGATATCTTGAATGAGAAACGGTACATCATTATTATTTTACTATGTGCCAGAAGCAGGACAGTGAAACAGTTCTAATCTCAGCTCTGCTCTTTACTAACGGTATAATCTGGAACAATTCATGTAGACTCCCTCTGTCTGTGTACTTATCTGTAAAATGGGGGAACTCCTACCTCATAGTGTTGTAGTAGGGGTAAAAGAAGTTCATCTTACATGAATAGCTTCTGGAACGGGGTTTGGAAATCGTACGTGCTGGCCATTACCTAAACTACTATCAAACTGCACAATAACTCTGAAAGGAAGGTATTCTAGTGCATCTCCTATGGATGAGGTAACTGAGCCTCAAAGAAAGTCCACTCTGCTCCTCACTCCATTGTCTCCAAAGTCACAGCCTTTGCAGAGCTCCCAGTGCCAGCTGGGCAAACTGAGTAAGAAATCACTGGGAAAGTAAAGTATCTTCTCATAACATTCTAAGTCAAAGAAAGACTATGGAAATGATGGACTTTGAAGGCTGAGTGGACCCCCTAGCCTTTGCTTTGAACAAATATTCTGGGAAAAAAAAAAAAAGCGTAGCTCTGGAAAATAAGAACAATTAATGTAATCATTTTTTATTCAAAAATTACTTTCAAATATGAATACTTAAAGATATTTTCTGAAATTGAAATACATTTTAGTCATACCGAGCCATGCTTAAAGACACATTTTGGCATTCCAAGGTCATGTGCGATCTCACTTCTCCAGGGTCTGTTAGCCTTACATCTTGCTATTCATCCTTGCACCGTGTATACCAGCCACAAAGGACTCGTCTGTTTCTTCAGCGTGTAGTGCTGGCTTCAGCCTCAGAGCTTTAACATATGGCGTTCCCTCAAAGTGAAATGTCTCCCTCATACCCTTTATCTAGCAAATATCTACAAATCTTCAGGTCTGAAATTTTATCTAATTCGCTTAGAAAGTTAAGTCCCTATGGAAGTATGTCTCCTCTGCCAACTCGTAACCTCTGTGACTTCAGCAAACTTATTTGTTTCCTTTCTCTAACTCCATTCTGATCCCCTCTGCCTAATATTATGCCTTTCAACTAAAAAGTGTTAAAAAAAAAAATTCAACTGAGTAGATCTGAAGATCTAATTGGCTTTATTCGATAATTCATGAATCAGGCAGCACCTCAACCAGCAGAGAGAGGGGTCCTCCAAGGAACTATGCCAAACAGGAGGCTTTTATAGACAGGAAGGAGCGGAAAAGGAAGTTTTCTGACAAGAAAGGGATTGTTTCCAGCAAAGTCACCTTTCTTCGGGGGAAGGTCAGAGTTCTATCATGAAGATGACCTCACCAATATGTATCAGGAAATTCCGGATTGACTGGTTACAGGTCACATTCCTGAGAGAGGCTGAACTGCACCTGAGACTTGGTTTACTGATGTGGGCTTAGAACAAGTGACTCCTTTCTGGACCTGTTGTGTTTTTTTTTTTTTTGTTAATAGTCAGCTCCAATAAATATTTGTTGAATAATAACAAATTTATAAAGTCAGCTAACTTCCGATGCTTAGCCACGTCCGAAGATGGAAGATCCATTTTTTAAAGAAAAGAGTCATGGTAAAGTGGGAGCAATTTAGTAAAAGAAAATTCTCTCCTCCCTCTTCAGTATATTTTCTTAGTAAGTCTGGAAATTTCTCCAGTTATAAATCTAGGTTTAAGTTTTTCTCTCCACTTATTGTCTTGATTTTACAGGAAGAGAAAAAATATATTTTTGTCATTAAGAAGTCAAGATGTTCTTCTATCTAAAATTATTTTGATCTGTTCTCTAAGATTCTTGAAGTAAAGAATAAGAGAAAAAATGTATATTTTATAGAAACATGTCTGAAAAGAGCTTTGTACCCTGCAAGTTATTCAAAGTTCCAAGTAGCTCTTCCATGATAAAAACCCACCAAGAAAATGACCCCTTTTGCTGTGTGTCACTCTGACTACAGAAGAAAATATTTTACTTACTAATGCTTAAGGGAAAAAGCCTCACTAGGCTTTCATGGTTAACCAATTGTCACTGTTGTGTAGTCTTGTAAACAAGCAGACGAGACAACTGGGATTCATTTTAGAGATCGTTAGAAAAGGGCTGAGGTGGACTTAAGTGAAATTTTAAAAGTCAGTACTTAAGAGAACACATGCCAAAAGAGAGACTGGTACCGTCATCTGGCAAACTAAATATCAGCTCCAGGACCATTACTGTATAACAGAGTTGATTCTGTAACTCCCAGCACACTCAAACAGAAATTTGCCACTAAAGTCTAATTTGATTTCCTTATTGGGCAATTAGTTTATTATTAAAAATCCACGGCAGGGTCAATCTCCTGTTGATTTGCATAATTAAGCTACCTTCTCTCGGTTAAATTAAGGGAGTTTTTGTTCATTTCTGGGGCAGATGTCTAAGGATGGAAAAGATTGTTTCCACTATAAATATATATACATATATACATATATATATATATATATATATGTATATATGTATATATATTTACTTATTTTTTTACTTATATTTTACATATATATATATTTTTTTTTCATGAAGTTCAAGCTGTTAGATATTCTGGCAAGAGATGCCCAATTCCTTCTATTCCCTTCTCTGCTCAATCACTCTCTCAGAAATACCTGTAAATAAATAGTTATTTTCCTAATACATTCTGAAAGCATACTTAATGATTTCTGAAGAGGTACTTGTGCTTGTCACCAAGGAAAAGCAACAAACATTAGTGAAAGCCAAACCTATGAGGTTTAGAGGGTTGGTTTAAATAAGAAGGCAAAAAAGTGTTTTCCAGATTGTATTTAATCTATTGAGTCCACAAAGTTTGGCTGAAGGCTTCCTTTTTAAGTGTTGTTGTTGCTGTTAATACTTTTGCAAGTAAAGAACAGTTCTTGTGGGAGTCTGGTACTCTTAATTTGGATCTTAGATCCAGAAAATTCAGAAGTATGAGTTATCTTATTAAAAGGTTACATTTAGTGATTATAGAACAGTGCAGGGCAGAAAAAGGTTTTCCTTGACTCTCTTAGGGTCGCTGGCTGAGTGTGAAAATTAAACCGACAAAGAGATATTAACAAGACAAAAGCATACATATCTCATTGCATTTTTCCATGTACGCAGTGGGGGCCAGCTATCAAAAGAAAACGAAGGCATTATACCTTTTAGACAAAGACATAATACGTTTGTGTAGAACTGACAAGACAAAAGCCTTGGGTAGTAAATGGTATAGAAGTAACTACGAAGGCAAGGGTTCGCCTAACAAGGTTTGTTTATACAGCCTTCTGGGCCCTAAATTCCTCCTCTGCTGATAAAGCTGTTTTCTCCATGCCAGGTATGGAGAGGGTGCCTTTCACATAGAGGTTCACTTCCTGCTTTCAGGGAAGAAGGCCCAGAGTGGGGACAGGAGTGGGGAGGGCAGAGCGACCTTTTCGCTTCCATCTTTTTCTCAGCCCCTTCAGCTGAAGATATTCGAATGTCAAGGTGCCATATCGGAGGTCGAACTTCCTGAACCTCATCATACGTTGTTTTGGTTTACTCTTTCCTTATTATCCAATATTTACCGAGAGGCAGACAATATAGAAGACAATGAGGTCAACAAGTTTACTGCCTAGTGATCCAACTAAATGAAATAGAGTATAGATTTGATGAAGAGTACCTAGGAGCGCCAATGTGCACCGTGGGGACAATAAGACGAGACGGTATATTTGTAGGAAACTATCGCTTGTTGTTCTACTAGGTAGAACATTTAACTTTTATGTCTGAATTATCCAAACCACCTTCAATTCACCTCCAGGAAAGAAAAAGATATAAGGAAAGCTATTAACGATGGTGTTTGGTGTTTAACATCGTTTCTGTTTATGTCTCTGATAAGATCCAGGGCACGAGTCCATACATTTCTAATACTGAGCTCATAGTAGGCATTGAATCGATGTCTGTGGAAGGAATGAAAGAAGGGAAAATAATAAGTGTGTCTTTAATTTCAAAAATTATTTACTTCTTTAAGATACAAAATTAGTATATAAATTATTCATTATTTGAAATGAAATGTATTTGCTCAATGCTAGTCAATTAACGGAGAGTAAGAGTAAACATATGTTTTTTTTTAATACAGCATGCTTCCTATTTTACAGTATTAATTGATTTATTTCCAGAAATAGTTTTCTAAAATTAAAACCTACTTTCCCAATCAAAGTCCAAATTTGTATTCGGACTCTAGTAATCATTGCTAACACGCCATGGAATGTGGACCGTAAACGATTATGGCTATCGTCTGATTTGTTTTGGAAACATGGTGAATCAAATAATTTTCAGGGCTGCTAAATAACACATATTATAACTCCTGCTTATTACTGTTCCTTATATGTTTCCATTTTTAACTTCAAAGGTGAAAGTTGCTCAATTTGACACAGGCTCTCAATGTAAACAATTATTTGCAACTAACAGAATATTGAGAAAGCAGGACATGTTGGAGGGGACAGTATGAGAACAATGAAGTTCTGAATTTACAACAAAGAATACTAAACATTATTATTAAAAAGCGCTTCGTTATTACTCCAAATGGGTCATTTCTGCCCTTTCACATTTCCATTACAGTGAAGATTTTCCACAAGATAAAACTGGGCCAGAAAGAATTTTTGATTTAAAGTCAGGGCAGACACACTCCTTAAAGGTGCTCTTGGAAGAATGCTCATTTGAACAGGCAGAGAGTAAATGATTGACACTCTGCATAAGGGCTTTGAAAGTCAAGGCATTGGTGTGTCATTTGTTAGAAACCCTCTTATAATAACTGACAGCCATACCCAGCAGATGCACCATAGAGATGTTGTGCCAATTTCTTTCCTAAGTAACATTAAATATCGTGAATTTTAATGTAGACTATTCGGCAGCAGAAACCAGCAGTGCTATTTCTTGTTGACAAGGTAAGAACTAAGCATCATGCAAAAAATTCTAAAAGATATAAAGGTTACAAGTGATGAAAATTGTATCAAAGAGTTACAAGAGCTCCACTAAACCAGATGATTTGAAAAGTGGACAGAATGAAAAATTTAAAAGCGCAGAGATTCCTTTTATGTATGAGAACTTCATTTTGAGGGACAAACCTTGAAATCAGCATTTAGCATCTACGTAAGACTACTAGATAATGAAAAACATTCTATGGCACGAGATTAGGGGTGTCTATGGAATGAACACACATTAAATAGTCCCGATTCACTGCTTTAAATGAGAGATTTGTTTATTATTCAAACTCAAGAAGGTAGCAGCCGAGAAAAAGTATTTAATCTCTCTTCTACTTGCTGAGATAGAAAAAAATGACCATAGAGAACAGATGACACTCGATTTTTGTAAAGGAGAACCAAGCAGCCACACCAATCACCTCTCCCATTTCCAAAACTTGGATTCTATACTTACACAATTTGCATAGCTTTGAAAGGGAAGAGTTTGAGAAAACGGTATCTAAATGCTGCTGACTGCTCATCGTTCCACTAACGGGGGAGTGTGGGCACAGAGACATGAGCAGAAAAAGCGAGTGAGAAGAGGCAGTGACTTTCCTCAGGTCTGGGCACGACCGGAAGGCAAAGCCTGTTCGAACACACACCTGACATCTCTTCCTTGCTCCGTCTGCTCTAATGTAGGGTGTGGGTGTCAAGAACAGCATTTGGCACTGAAGGGTTCAGAACGGGACTCCCCACACGTGCCACTTTGGTATATGAATTATTCTGAGCTGAAGGAAATGGAGATTCTAGAGGCTAATGGGAAATTGTTAGCTTTCCCTTAAAGAATATGAATTTGGAGTTTTACCCTTAATAAGAGTCATTACCAGAGACAACTTTTTACGACCCACCTTTACCACAGGGCAAACGTCTAATTACGGAACATCTGTTGTTCATCTCATCCGCCCTGCGACGTCCCTCCCCTCTGAAGCCCCCACTTACAGCTCCTGTAACTTCATCCCTGAACCTCTCATGCATGTCCGGTCTGACTCTCATGTATGTGGGGTTACCGTGCAGACATATGTAATTAGATTTGGTTATTTTCTCTTTTCAATCTGTCTCATGTGGATTTGATTATTAGACCACCTGGAAGAACCTAGAAGGGTAAAGAGTCTTCCTGCCCCACAGCACCCTACAGGCGCTCAATAAACGTTTGTTGAATAAATAAGTGCATGTAGTCCTTTGTTTTAAAAATGATATCACTGGCTTCTGTGGCAAGTGATGCTTCTACTTTATCAATTTGGAAACCGAGTCACAGTGTAAGTGGGCCAGGGCCGGGGCACACTGAGCTAACCCAGCCTGCTAGGCCTTGCCCTACACTTTCTCTTCTTCTCTGATAGTCTTCCACAGCCCACCCACTGGTTTACATTTGGGAACCTAAGCATTTTATTCAACATATGAATTTCCTTTTGCCATTATCGATGCATGGAGTGAGTATCGGGGAGGTCAGCCATTTTCATTTCATAGGACCACGAGAATGTTAAAAGGTAGAAATCATTTTTGCCCATCCGACAGCAACGGTTTACATTGATACCTTGGATACTGGGAGGAGGGAGTCTGCTAAGGTCAACAGTTTGCCTCTGATCTAATCGCAAAGCTTTTTAAATGCCTCATTGTGGTTTTTCACCTAATGGCTCATTGAAGCCATTGTGCTCAGCATAAGAATCCTCAGACTCTAGTACCCAGAATGCAAGCCTAGAAGGCATGTCTTCTATTGATTAACTAATGAATTGATTAATCCAAAGAGCTTGTCTGTGTTTCTTACCAAAGACCTATGTTATTTCAGGATCAGGTGGTGGGGGTTGGGGAGGGTGGAGTTAGGGGGAAGACAGACGATGAATGTCTGAACACATAAGATTAGTATAAAAATTCAACCTTTTTTTTCCCCCCTGCAAAGCCTACCCTATGAAGACAGGAGCATAACCTCTTTACTGCATGAGCGTTAGAGGTGATTTTGAGAACTTTATTAGCAGTCCTGTGCTCCTCCCGGCTGCACGTACCTTCTTGAATAGGGAATTACCTTACAATACCCCTAATTAATGCCAATTTATGCTCGTTCGGTGACCATAAAAATGTGTCACCCAATTTTAATTGCACAGGGAGGGTTAGATAGATGAAAGCATTAAAGAATTAGTGTGTCGTTTACTAAAGAGAACTTTAGAAACAATAAAGACCATCTGCCCTGTCAATCAATTTTCATACCCAGGAGACAACACTACACCTTATGATCCAACGATAAATAAAACTGTCCGTGGCAGCCACGAGGGTAAATGCTGCCCTTTTTTATTATCTGTGTCAAACCAGGATAGGTGAAACTTCGAGAGAGACAGCTCGTGCCAAGTGCTGACTGTTCATTTTAAAATTAAGTTTTACAGGTAGCATAGCATTTTTATAGAAGAGAGGTGACATCTATTATCCACTTAGGTCTCAAGAGTATATTTTTCATAGGTTGTTAATTAAATAGTTCAGAAGGCAGTTTTTGAAATGTATCAGGTGGATTCTTTATTTACGTGTGCCCCGCATTCCCAATATTCACGTACTTAAATGAGCATTTCGTGTCAGTGGGTTTTGCAGACTACAGCAATGCTATTTCCAGATATCTCCTAAACTTCCCTTTATATTTAATGTTCTTGGCTTCGCTAGCAACTGACTTCAGGATATAACAAAGCACACCTGCTGTTCCAAGCGTCAAGGAGATTCAGCTGGCAACAGAATGCATCTTTGATTCCTTGTGCCTAGTTAAGAGCATGACACATGGCACAGGCTCACAAAATATTTGCTGAGTGAATGAATGGATGAATGGATGGATGGATGATTTCAACCATCTGCCAGCATGGTCTCTACTCTTCGTAACAGTTCCTGGCAATATGATAGTTTTTTCTCCCAGGTTCCTCTAAAGGGAGGAAGAAAAATCAATGAATATGTTCAAAGTAAAAGCCACGCCAAAGACTCTGGCACAAACTCCTATTAGGTTATGCCAGGTTAATAACGTAAATGCTAAAGCGTCTGGTGCTCCACCCCCAAACCGTTCTTAGCTGGAAGGATTCCAGGTGATTCGGGAGCTCTTCTGGCTCCTGCCGCTCACAGGGAACCATCAGTCTCTCCACTCATCACCTCATAGCCTCCCAGGTAGAACCGGCCCTGCAGCTCCCTCTTCTGAGCCTCCCTGATACAATCTCCACCTCAGAGACCGAACTCAGAGCCCTGGACTATGACAGTGCTCCTTTCCCCGGTAGTATCAAGAGCTAACACCTCTGTCCCCATGCTGGATGACCACAGCCACCAAAGGCGAGCCCGTGAGTCCCTAGGTCTTGGGATGGAGCCCTGTAAGGCAGCATTGTCTTTCTGATGAATGGGGAAGCAGCAATCTATGCTACTGTCAATGCTGAGGTCTGGTTACAGCCTCATAGTAGCTGGTCAGGGAAGAGACGCTGACAGATGCTCAACCAGGCATGGAGTCCTGGAGAAAGAGGGCAGGGGCCAGGGCAGCAAGGGCATTATATTTTTTGAATGGGGAGATCTGCAAAGAGTGACTCAGAATGACATAACACTGAAAAAAAAATCAGCTAAAAAGAGTATGCCTAATAGGAGCACGATTTTGTTAAAAATATTATATATGTATGCAAATGTATCCTTTCTATCTGCCCTTCCATCTACCTACCTATCTACAATTATCCAAATTCTGCAATTCTCCCTAAGTCAATCAGTCCGTCTATCTATTTACTGATCTGTCTATCTATGATATATATAAGCATATGCAACCAAATTAAAAAAGTTATTTCCGAGTTCTAGGAATACAGATAATTTTTACTTCTTAAAAAAATAAATAAATATGTATATATTTATATATATATATATATATATGTTTGCAATCAAAAAGTATAATATTTTTCCTCTACAAAGATTTTTATCACTTTGAATAACAATAACAATAATAATTTTAAAAAATACCTGGTGACTAAAATGTTCCATAATCCTTTGCAGTGATCTCTCTAAATTTTTTATCTCAGAAAATAAAAGCCTTTATTTGAAAGATAATTAAAACCTTTTCCCCCTCTAATAACCTTAATATTCAAACATTTTAAATGATGCAAGTAGGGAGAAAAAAACATACTGATTTTCACTATATAACTGCTTTCTATCACTTTAGAAACACCACCGTTTTATGAAATCAATCATCTAATGTGCATCTATTTACATTCACGTTATTTCTTAAACTCTGCCCTAGTCTGGAAAACTCTTTAAAACCTTCAATGGGTGCCTATATGAACTTACCACGTGGAATGCCAAACCCTATTGACAACACTGCAAAAACAAGAATGCTTGGAAAAGACAAAGGGCGAATTCTGCCATTTTCCCCAAGTCTCCAAAACCAACATCTTTTACTTGAGTTCTTTGACACCTAGGCATTTTATAAAACGTGCTCTCTTTTCCAAGCATGATATTCTTTAAACGCACTGGCACTATCAATCTGTATAGGAATGAGATTAGAATTATTTTCTTCTGATTTTAAGAAGAGTCTTTTTTCTTTAGAGGTGAAGTTATAAAATGGCATGCTTTACCATCAGGAATTTTAAGGCTGTTTAGTTTATTGCATCGATTCCCACATGACTCTGGGGCTGTATCAAAGATATGACAGAAGCAGAAAATGAAAAAGGTGAAACAAAACATGATCAAGGTAATCTCAAAAATAGACAAGAAAAAAAAAAAACCAAAAGGATTTTCTTACCCCTTTTAACCAAATTCCCTTGGGTACAGTCTTTAATGCTCTAGAAAGACTCAGGAAGGAAGAAAGGTCATCTTATTGGCATAGGAAATGCTATCCTGAGGATTTTATTACAGGGGAAGTGAAAAGGAAGCCCCCGATTCTCGGTCTGGCTCAGGGTCACCTCTGTCTGTGATGTTCCTTATGACTAGGCAGAAAGATAAACATATGGCATCTCTCAAACTATTTTTATTAGTTAAGGACACAAATAGAAACCAGGACTTTAAAAATGTATGTCATACTTAACAGAGTAACAAATATTTAGAAGACATTTCACGGATTGGTCTCTTCAATTCTTATATTCTATATCCTTACTTTCATTCTTTCTCTTCTAGCACAAGGTCATTTTTATACAGACAATATACGATTTCTCATAAAAATCAAACAGTCCTTCTTCATGCACGCGGGCTATAATTAAAATACATCAAGATATGTGGCGATGGATTTTAAGACACTTGAATGCTGACTGCCAGTAACAACTCTAATCAACCCGTGAAGAGACTGACAACTAGGATTTCTCAGTTGCTGGCATATAAAGATTGTGTTGAGATACGTGTGAGAATATATGTAATAAAGAAGTGATAGGGAATCTGAGCTGTGATGCTGAGCCAGCCAGCTAACCTTCAGTTATCTGGACAGGAACCACAATCACTAAAATTACGTGTGGCCCTTAACGGACGATTCAAGTGATTGGTGCTCAGCGATAACATCGGTTATCGCATGGAGCCATTAAGGATATACTGATGAAATGACATCACGAAATGGCCTGATAGGCACTAGATGGTTTATTTGTGGTTGTGAATACTCTGAAATTTGCTTTTTGGCTTGCCTGGGATTAAAGGAAACACCGCTAAGTAGGCAAAGCTGGGGAAGTTCAGGCTGAGATAAGGAAACCTAAGACAAAGAAAAGCAAAAGACCTGCTTCAACTACAAGGAATAAAACAAGGTATACACAAATAAACACGAGCTTTCGCCTAGTCATATATTTCATTCTTTATGGTGCGAAGATGGATGAAGGAAAATTAGGAAACAGTTCAATAGAAAACCTTAATTGATTATAATGCCAAGAGCAGAAAGAAACAACTGGAAGAATTTGTTAAAGATTGGATATATGCTATTGCAAACAAAACAAAATTAAATGATGCAGCCCAGGCAGATATTGGAAAATACAATGTTAACAGCTGAGAGCCTGTTGTTA
>NW_011888794.1:11863829-11882040 GCF_000151845.1 Pteropus vampyrus
TTTAACCAAATTCCCTTGGGTACAGTCTTTAATGCTCTAGAAAGACTCAGGAAGGAAGAAAGGTCATCTTATTGGCATAGGAAATGCTATCCTGAGGATTTTATTACAGGGGAAGTGAAAAGGAAGCCCCCGATTCTCGGTCTGGCTCAGGGTCACCTCTGTCTGTGATGTTCCTTATGACTGGGCAGAAAGATAAACATATGGCATCTCTCAAACTATTTTTATTAGTTAAGGACACAAATAGAAACCAGGACTTTAAAAATGTATGTCATACTTCACAGAGTAACAAATATTTAGAAGACATTTCACGGATTGGTCTCTTCAATTCTTATATTCTATATCCTTACTTCCATTCTTTCTCTTCTAGCACAAGGTCATTTTTATACAGACAATGTATGATTTCTCATAAAAATCAAACAGTCCTTCTTCATGCACGCGGGCTATAATTAAAATACATCAAGATATGTGGCGATGGATTTTAAGACACTTGAATGCTGACTGCCAGTAACAACTCTAATCAACCCGTGAAGAGACTGACAACTAGGATTTCTCAGTTGCTGGCATATAAAGATTGTGTTGAGATACGTGTGAGAATATATGTAATAAAGAAGTGATAGGGAATCTGAGCTGCGATGCTGAGCCAGCCAGCTAACCTTCAGTTATCTGGACAGGAACCACAATCACTAAAATTACGTGTGGCCCTTAACGGACGATTCAAGTGATTGGTGCTCAGCGATAACATCAGTTATCGCATGGAGCCATTAAGGATATACTGATGAAATGACATCACGAAATGGCCTGATAGGCACTAGATGGTTTATTTGTGGTTGTGAATACTCTGAAATTTGCTTTTTGGCTTGCCTGGGATTAAAGGAAACACCGCTAAGTAGGCAAAGCTGGGGAAGTTCAGGCTGAGATAAGGGAACCTAAGACAAAGAAAAGCAAAAGACCTGCTTCAACTACAAGGAATAAAACAAGGTATACACAAATAAACACGAGCTTTCGCCTAGTCATATATTTCATTCTTTATGGTGCGAAGATGGATGAAGGAAAATTAGGAAACAGTTCAATAGAAAACCTTAATTGATTATAATGCCAAGAGCAGAAAGAAACAACTGGAAGAATTTGTTAAAGATTGGATATATGCTATTGCAAACAAAACAAAATTAAATGATGCAGCCCAGGCAGATATTGGAAAATACAATGTTAAC
Organism: Pteropus vampyrus; assembly: GCF_000151845.1. Taxonomy (NCBI): domain Eukaryota; kingdom Metazoa; phylum Chordata; class Mammalia; order Chiroptera; family Pteropodidae; genus Pteropus; species Pteropus vampyrus. The sequence goes on from NW_011888794.1 coordinate 11,865,041, forward strand.
AGCTGAGAGCCTGTTGTTAAGGGAAGTTTATATGGTCAGCTATTCTGCTTGCGCTTGCTCAAGCGCGTGCTCACGCTCTCTCCTCTCTCTCTCTCTCTCTCTCTCTCTCTCTCTCTCTCTCTCTCACACACACACACACACACACACACACACACACTGAAATTAATTGCCATCTTGTTCTTCAAGCTATTGTTGGGAATAGGGAATCCTATCTCTAGCAAATAAAAAATAAAAAAAAAAGAGAAAGAGAAAGCAATAAGGTCCTAAAAATGTACTAAAGCCTCACTCAGAAATATTTCTCTAAATAAAACTTTCGAAAGTGTTAGAAAGTTCATTATAAGTTACTATAATAATTTCAACTCTTGATCATGCACATGACAAAAATGTGGGATAGTTCAAAATGTTAATTTTACCTTTTCTCATTAATTTTAGCGTGCATTGTTTATATCTGAAAAAGTGGAATCCTGATTATAAACATGCTTCAATAACATGTAACACTAGATTTACAAGGGACATGGAAAGTGTTTACTTTCCTTGCCAAACCTTTCTGCAACTAATCTATGTAAGAAAATGAAATTTCACCACTCATATTACTGTCAAACTTCAGCCTAAGAAGACTTGCTTTTTTTCTTTCTCTCTTTCTCGGAAAGGTGTCATGTGTTTACACTTCAAAGAGTTTTTTTTTTTTTTTTTCCTACTAGGAGACAGGCAAGTAAGAGTAGAGAGGAAAAGTGGGAGAGGCAAAAGATGACTTAGGCAGAATGAATGATACTGCTGTCAACCGAAAAATAGATTTTGAACACTTAATAAGTACCAGCAAAATAAGAAGTAGAACAACTAAACACTGGGTTCTCAAGAGAAGTAAAAACTTCGTGAAGGAATTAGAAAAAGTATACAAATAATCACACGGAAAAGAAAGGAAGCTCAAAACATAGGTTCAGATCTGGACTGTGCCTTGCACGATTAAGGAAAGGAGAGAATTATGGGTGTGAGGGAAGCACAGGTTGCAGGAAGCAAGAGAAATGACTGGGTAATGGTTGGAAGTCCAGGTGACTCAGGTATTGGAACATGTACTGGAAATACAAAAAGGAAAAAGAAGATAGAAAAACTAAAACGGGAAACTCTTCCACAAGACTTGCTCACACTCAGGATGTCCACGACAAAAGTAAGTCTTGCTTTTCTCATACTGCTCTGATTCTTTCCACTCTCCTCATGGGCTGTTGTTTTTCTGATATTCCCCAGGGTTACATTATTGACTCGATATTCAAGACACCCTCTATGGCTGCATGGATCGATATCCTTTACATTCAGTGCCAGTCATCACTGACATCCTTGTGATTCTCAAATGTGTTTCTTCCATTTGTATGTCCGTATTCTTCTTCTGAGCTCCAGATCCATGTTTCAACTACATAATGGGTTACTCATCTCAAATATTCCTAAAGCACCTCGAAATGAACGTGTCTTCTCTTTTTTCCCTAGATTTTGTAAATGGCACTGTCATTCTCCTGTTAGGACAGCAGGTTCCCTGTAAGCACCCTAGCTGTGCACTGAAGGAAACTGACCAGCTCAAGGATTAAGCTGGGGCAATTCATTAAGCCCAGAGGTCCAGTCATGAACCTTGTATTTCCTCCTGTTCTCAGAGGGGATTAAAGCAGTGGCCACCAGTCAAAGGGCAGCTCTTCTTCATGCTGGGCAGTGTCCTAAGAGGTAGGTTGTTGCAAAGCACTGGACAAGTAGAGAAAATATCGACCAGATTATCTAGATAATCTCTCGTGAAATGGAATTTGAAATGTGAGAAGGGTATCAGCATATTAAGCAAGTGACGACGTTAGCAGAAATGCAAAAGGCATTAAAAGGCAATGCAAGAGTGTGGCTGAGCTACATCAACAGCAACGCACTGAAGTGAAGAGAAAGCTTCTCTTACGGCCCATCCTTATAGCTCTAAGTCCAGCGTGGTGCATGGCTTTCAGTAGCAATTCAAGAGGCACATGTTGGCTTTTTCATTTCACATAAGAAAAGATAGCCATTAGAGCTTTCAGACTCTCTGGGTCTATGAGTATGACAGAGTAGGGAGAATAAGGAGGAACTGATACGAGATGAGAAGTAACTAGGGCCTTGAACAGTATAAGAACCAAAAGGAAGGATACATATGAGCGAGAAGTTGGAGGACAGATTCTCCAAAACTTACACGACGTAGTTAAAGGAAAATTAAAAACTGGCTCCAAGTGATTGAGCCTGAATGTTCTGAGAAAATACTATGTCTTCAATAACATTATGAAAGTTTAGAGGAGAAGTTGGTTGTAGGTGATGTGGATGTGTTTAGTTTTAGAAGACGAGGCTGCGGACAAGGCTCGGGGAGCATTTCTCTTGAAGGAAAGAAGGATTAGCTGAATGATAGTATTCTTTATGATATTTAATATTTAAGTACCAGATACATACAGAGTGTGATAAGTACTATTAAGAATAATACAATATAGTTTTTATTTAATAATGTATAAAAATGTGCACATTGCCTTTCATACCATTTTCTGTATGTTACCAAGCAGAGGATCTGGGATTATTTGTGAAATAAATTAAAATACTGTTATAAATTCCACATCATAGAATTATTTGATCTGGTAAATCTTCAATTTCCTGATTGACTCCGATATCACAATGCCCTACCATTCAGCTGTGTTTTTCTATTTTGATAACATTATGAATTAACTTTTTCAGCTTAGCTGATCACCAAGATTAGTAGTACTTATTTTCTAAAACAAATGGTTGGATTTATTTTATAATTTACATTGTATTAATTTCTTACTGCATTAGAAACATTTTTAATAATTATGATTACATATCATTTTATCAAGCAATCTACCCCACCCACACATACTCCAGGGCTTCTCATTTCTACTGTTATTTTAACTAGTATTGTTTATAAGTATTATTTTTGTTACCATCTACATAAAATATGATGTGACGATACACTTCTAATTTTTCTCATTTATCTTATTAGAATAGACTTCTCTTAGCCATTGGTTCTCTGGTATTAAGTACATTTCTGAAGTTAGCCTGTTGCCTTCGTATTTGCAATTATTTCTTATTTTAAAATTATGACACAGTTTTCTCCTTGGGTCTGTTTCCTCACTTGTGAGATGAGGCAGTGGGGTGACGTGACCTTAGCGTCTCTTCAGATGTAATGTTGGTTAATTAATTCCCTAACTCTTATGTAAGACAGTGATTTGTGTTTAATACCAAAGCTGCATAAACATTTGGTTCTCCCGGCTCATTACATCGCATTGGCAATGTTGTCGATGTAATGAGCGGCTTGCGTAAACAACATAGTGCTGTGACCTATAGCACATGCACAAAACCTTCTGTGCGGGACACAGCAGTCCGCCCTGACCTTCGGTGGATGCCTCAAACCATGGATGGTACTGAAGCCTAATCAACTTCTTCAGTTCTGCCAACTAGAAAGGTGACAGCAGCTTCCTCGGCAGACACAGCCTCCCCAGTAACTGTCACAGTGTTCAGCCCAAACCTATCCCTAACTCTGTGTGACCATCCCCCGCTTGCAGTAAATGGCTTGACGTCACTTGTTTCAGGAGGTCCCCTGCAGAAGTCTTTGCGTAGGCTGACAGTTTTCTGGAGCAACTCGTTGCCGTCCACTGGAACGCATTTTCCATTTATGTCTTCCACCCACAAACTTCATGCCTTTTCCATCCTCACTGAGCACGTGGCGTGCAGAGTGGCCAAAACTTTTTGCACTTTGCGGTGTGACAGCACAAACAGCACAAAGTTCTTTTTCCTCTTCAGAAGTTCATGGATAGAAGATTCGTTCTCACCATTGATCTCAGCGAGCTCAGCATATGATTTATTTCCTTATTATAAAGTCAAGAATTGCCACCCTTTCACTCAAAGGAAGTGCTTTACGGCTCCTCTTTGGCATATTTAAATTGCCGATATCACTACTCTTGTGTTTTGGGGTCATTATTAAGTGAAATAAGGGTGACGTGAACACAAGCATCGAGATACCATGGCAGTCTATCTGACACTAAGTGGTATCTTAGTGTCAGATAGACTGACCGGCTACTAAGTGGCTAAAGGGAAGGGGAGCGTATATGGCCTGGATACACTGGACAAAGGGATGAGTCACATCCTCGCTGAACAGCACGAAACGTCACTACGCTACTCAGAACAGCACGCAACTTACAACTTATGAATTGTTTATTTCTGGAATTTTTCATTTAATATTTTTGAACTGCAGTTGACCACTGGTAACTGAAACTGTGGAAAGCAAAGCAGTGAATTGGGGGTGACTACTGTATTTCTATTTCTTCTTTTTAATACGTGTAATTTTTGTGCACATCGAAGGAAATACAGGTAAGAAACAGAGTAGCTGGAAAAGAGTAAGGGCAGGGGCATTGCTTTGGCCTAACAATGGTGTCTCATAAAGATGTAATAAATACAAACTAATTTTATTTATTACTGCATTTTCATCCATTCTTTAGTGAAGAGCAAATCATGCAATTTTGCTGGCAACTATTGCCCTCTTGAATAATTATATTGCAGAAAAAATGACACGCTCTCGTGGATATTTGCTATATTTTTCTTTATGCTTCATTCTTAAGTAGCTGATTTATACCAGTTGAAATGTCAGTATTCACTGTTTGAGAATGATCCCCCAACTACAAAGTTATTGGGGGTTATAGCTAGCATCCAACTGAAGAAAAAGACTAACTCAACTCTTCGCTTTCAGTCAACATTATAGAAGGCTCTTAGAATCATTTGGAAGCTTACTGCACTGACAACCCTTGGCTATTTTTACTCCCCTGCCATTATCCAATATAAGGTATTTTCATTTACAGATTTACAAATCTGATCCTAGCTTTAGGCAGTAAAATGGCATGTTTCAATTTCTTTTTCATAATGATCATTCTGCCGGATTTGGGGATGGAAATAGGATTGGAAAGAATGAGGAACAGATCAGTGACAGAGGTGACAAATGATGGGGACCTGAACTCGGGACATTAAAGTGGGGTAAAAAGATTTAAAAATATTTAGGTGCTGTATCAGCAGAATAGAGGAAAGAACAAATTAAAGGTAATTCCAGGTTCCCGGCTTAACTAGGTAGATAATAGTGTCATTCATTCAGATTGAGAATATCAGAAGAGGAGTAACTAATGGCAGTTTCGATGCAATGTGAAGAGTCTGAATGAGAATATAATGGGTTCGTTTATACGTACTGACTCTGAAGTACCTACTAGATGATTAAATGAACATGTGCCTGAAATGTGCACCTTGTGGTGGCCAAGCTCAGGGACTGTCACCAAGGATTCCTGCCTCCTGGTGTCCACATCTTTCTGTAATCTCCTCCCACATTGTATAGGTCTGTGTGATCAATAGAATAGAGTAGAATAGAATGATTAGAATGATTACATGTCACTTTAAGAGCTAGATCGTACTAAGCATCATGGCCTTCCTCCTGGCTCTATCTTGCATAACTCACCCCAAAAGAAATCAGTAGCCATGTTTCAAGGAAATTCAGGGAGGACTGAGTATACATCCATATGACAAGGAACTGAAGACTTCTGAGGACAGCCAGGTGAGCCATCTTGGAAGCAGACCCTCCCCAGCCCCAGGCAAGACTTCAGATAACTAAAGCCCCTACAGATCTCCAGTAATATTTATGATACTTTGAGCCATAACATCCACTTAAGCTACTCCTAGATTCTTGATCCTCGGAAACTGTGTAGGAATATAAATTCTTGCTGTTTTAAGTTCCTAAGTTTTGGGGAAATTTGTCATGCAACAATGGACTTCAATTAAAAGACCTAAAACAAAAGCAAAGATGAGAATCACTGACATCAAGCTCACAGTTCTGGATAAGTTTCACTTTGTGTACAAGAAGATAAACAGAAGAGAGAATCTTAAATACGGCAATATTTAAGGGCCAGGAATTGGGGGCGGAAAAATCCAAAAGAGACCAAAAAGTGGATAGAAAAGCATGACGGCGGGGGTGGGTGGGGGGCGGGGGGAGACAATGCCATAGAAGCAACGAGATGAGAATGTTTTGAGAAAGAAGGTAGAAGGAGGGTTTAGAGAACTAAGAAATTCTGCTAAGAGGTTGAGTCAACGAAAGACAAATACAGTAACAGTCATGAGGTCATTTGTATTTAAAGCAGTTTCAGAGAAGAGTTAAAACTGGAAACAGCAAAATATGAGCCGAAACTAGACCTTGGATTGTTCTGAGGACAAATGCATATTATGATCACTACCACAACTTAATGCTAACCTTTGGTACAGCAGCAAGTTTTAATTAGGGAATACTAAAAGTGGTTTCTCATGTGCATCGTATTCTTCACTTCACAATAGAAGCAACATCTAGGTCTTCAGATTTCCCGTGGGAAAGACGTACAAACTATGAGCTCAGGTGAAAGGATCAACGCCTACACTACACAAGGATACTAATCGCCATGAGTGAGCATCAAGAGAACCGATTCTCAAAAAATTTAGATATTGACATTTTCAGAAAAGAATTAAACACGAGTATGTCTAAATGCATAAAAATTAAAATATGGATTCACAAAATGATCAAGCATCAAAAGAACTGCAGAACTCCCCAGCTTCCTGATGTGCTTGGGACAACCCATAGCGTCCTGAGTATTCTACAGCTTTCACCTGCCTCAACCCAGTGTTCTCATATTCTCCTCTCCCTCTATGCATCTGTCTAGATCTCGTGACTATCCCAACAGAGGGTGATTTACATATCCAAAATCGTCCGCCTCTAACAATTACACATAAATCCCAAACCAAAGCCATGCGAGTGAAGACCCTAACTCAGAGCTAGCAACAGATTTGCTGTGTTTTTGTTTGTTTGTTTGTATGAACACAATTCTGTAGACAGGGAGAACTCTTACTGAAGCTATCAGTCTGTAAAAAGATTTAAAAGTTTTGTCTAACTCACAGGGGCAGCTTAAAGACAAAGACAGTCCAGAGTGAAAAAAAAAAAAAATGAGGTCACAGCAAGAAAAGCATACTCGGGTGACTTGGAAATCTCAAACCCCATAAAAAGTAAATCAAAGAGCCCGAACAGAATTTCTGGAGGTATCAGTGCTTCAGCGACTTGGCAGCTCAGTTTATTAAAGCAGAGTGATAATGAGGCCATGCTTTTGGGTCCTGGGTGGACCACTTACTTTGGCTGTGCTCCAAGGCCATGGACTTCACCCCAACCCAAATCAGCAGTGGTGAAACAATTGCTGTCAGTTACAGTGGGACCTGGGGGAAAGAGTTTTGACGGAACAGAGCACATCCATCACTGCCCACTGGAAAAGCAGGTCAAGGTACAGGTCCTGCTAACGCAGTGTGTGAGAGACTGCTAGCTTCATCACGACAGAAACACCACGTTACAGAGCTGGAGATTTATCAACTGTCAGTTTTTCTTCGTGTTCTTTGTTAATGTTGTTTCTTTTCATAATTCATTAGCTAAAAATGTGCAAAGGGTCAAGTATGGTGATAGGTTACCTGGCCTCCTTAATCCAGCTCAGATGAGGTCTGGGGTCTGACTAGCCCACAGGAAGAAAAGGATTCTTTCTAATATGAAATGCATTCTTGGAAACAATTCTAGTAATACCAGCACAACTATATTTTAGGTTACTAGCTGGGGAAAAAAAAAAAAAAAAAAAAACAGAGGGAAGAAGCACAGGGAAACACTATTTTAATTTAATTTATGAAAAAGTTGGTTTTTACTATTATTATTGATATTTCCATGCTGGTTTCTATGTGGCCTTAAAAATTAAGTTTCTTTATGAAAGTGGTCATTCATATTCCATATACAAGGTCTCGAAAATGGCTGTTTAATAGCAAATATTTTAATAGTTGGGCTGTTGTAATGAGAATGTTAATAATAATGAGACAGATATTCATTTCGCATACCAATTAAATATTTATACACAAATTCTCAGTATTTTTCAATTTTGCAAATTTTATGCACCATCCGATAACTATTACCTGGGGCAAAATATAACCCTGTGTTCTAACAAATGAGGCAAACTATTAAGTGGGAAGTAAAAGATCATATAACCAGGTAATGTCACTTGGTAACCTTTAAAAACATTGGTTGCGCCTTACGAAACTAGCAGTTCTATGATCGAGACTTTAGTTAAAAAATGAAGTTACACTAGGCATTTATAATTCTGTACAGAAATATTTTAAAGGGTATTGAACAAACAATACTACAAAAAAAAAATGGAGGGGGAGAGGATTGTAAGAGTTTTAACAGCAGCAAGAATAAAATCTCAAATTACGTTTTTCAAAATTCTTCCTCCGAAGTGGTACTGGCCTAACGATCACCCAAATCTAGAAGAAAGCTGTGCACGAAGGGAATATACTTGCATACTCAAGTGGACAAAGATTTTTCAGCATTTAAGGAGCAAAATGATCCCCAAAGAGAGCAGGCCATCAAGGAGGTAAATGTAAATGAAACAAATTAGCATTATCAAGTTTCATAATTATGAGTGGTTATAAAATAAAAAAATAGTAAGTCACGAATATAAATTAGGAAATTAAGATGAATTCTAGAACAATATAGAAACAAATAATGGCAATTAAAAAGTGACTAAAAATTATCATAAGTGACAAAATATCTCGGATATTTGAAGAATGTTTTAATCAAACTTCACTGGGCACGTTTAGGTCTAAGAGACCAGTGCCAGGAGACTATAAAGAAGGTAAATGGGAGAAAAGCATTTACGCAACACAGTCAGGATTTACCTCATTCTTTACCTTCCTAACTTTGCTTGATTTTAGTGAGAGCAAAGTGATGACAAACAAATATTTCAAGAAACATTTTCGTCCTTAGAAAATGACTATGTCCAGGAACCAGCGTAGACATTTAATAAATGCTGGGCAGGGGATAAATGACAGAGGAGACCGAAAAACATTATCAATTTAAAAAAAAAAAAAAATCAATAAATGTAGAAAAGACATGAAAAGCTTTATTCAATATAAAATTAGAAATGATCAAGTAAATTGAATAATATAATTGCCTAAGTAATTAATCTCCATAGGCTGATAACTTACTTGAAAATAAGTTAATGAAAATATCCAAACAAAATTAAGAACACATTCAAAACAATTAGAGGAAAAAAAAATGAAAGCTATAATAAAGGGAAAAAAGTGACCTGTCAAGCAAAAGCAGGAGAGATAGTCTTTTCATGGTACAGCACATGCACTAGAGTGTTTATTCCTTCCAATAAAAAGAACTGGGAATTCCAGAAAAGTGTTTGAAAGTTAGAGACATGATAACAGAAATATAGACTAACCCTAGAAAGGGGAAATATTGTAGAACTAGAATTATAGTGTCAATTTTTACACATACCTTAATGGAAAAATTTTGCTCACATCTTGAGAGTAATTTTCATAAGAATATAAGACCAATTCATTAAAAATTCTGTGAACGATCTGACAAGGTATAACGTTCTATTTTAAAATGGATTAGCAGTTAGTTAACAGAAAAGAACAATAAGAAGAAAAAGAAAAAAAGAATAATTATCAGGATTGTTCTTTTCTCTAATTGATCCATGAAGCCAAACAATGACTTGGGCAGACATTTTTCATCTTCTTTATATTGTTTTTCTTGTTTCCATAGAAAGAGGCATGGAATCTTGAGCTTCTTCAGCAGGAGTTTTGTGCAAAGTTGGGAGTATCATTTATGGTAGTTTCTCGAAAGTTTTTAAGGTCGCACAGCCCTGGGCTGTCTCGCTGCCTCCCTGCCAGGCTTGCTGTCGACTCCAGCAACTCTGCCCTGCCTACTCACCCAGAAATATCACCCTACGTGCCACTCTCAAAAGGGAGGTAGCATCTCAGGGAGTATTAGGAAGCTAGCCATACACTGCTCTAGTTAGAATGAGCCCATGACAGACAGAGGTGAAATTAGTCTGGAAGAACAGGAGTCCAAGTCAATCACTGTGTACACTGAGATGCCTTCAAATGAGCCTGAAGAAAAGGGTTCAAACCGGATGGGTGCCGCTAAATGCAGGTAGGCAAGAAGAGGTGCTTTTGCAGCAGTTTTAGGATAAAAAATATAAACTGCCTAGGGCTATCATAGCAGTATTTTTTAGGATTACATAACTACACAAATTCAAATTGTTTGGCTTCATTTTCTATGATTTCTCTGCAAATAAAGGAAAAGCGACCATTTTTTCCCCCCCGTACTTTATAATTCTCTTGCTCACTCTGCGCTTTTGGAGAATATTAAAACACAATTTACTCTCCGTCAGTATGCTTGGAGATGAGGCTGGATAGAAGTGCCATGTAGCTGACAGGTCGTACTTTAAATTAAAGTTTCCCAAATAAGAATTTAATCTAGTTTTAATAAAAGAGTTATTAACTACATTTAATTAGGAAAAGCGAGCCTGAATCTAGGGTGCTTTCTTTGGCTCCCAATGCAAGGGCTGATCATTAGTCACTGATGATATCAGGGCTCATCTTTGAAGGGCTGTGATACAGAGGCCCATCAAAAAAATGTCAGGGGAAAAGACAGAGTCGAAATGCACAGTTTGGGGGACATTCCACAAATCTCGCTTTGACTTTATTTGCAAAGACTTTATCTTGGTGCCAATATTATAGAGTCTCTTTCTAAAGTGACTAAATCCTGTGGCAATCACAAAATAAGGCAAACCAGGACGACTCACCGCTAAAAAAATATATGAATTCATCGTCATCACAAGAAAGAAACCTGAATTGACTAAGTATATCCATTAGTAGGCTAGAAAATGTGCAACTTAGTTTTTCATCTGACCTGCTTCCTATTGAATAACAAAGAGTTTTAGTCTTACATGCCGGATTTTAAGTCAATGGCAGATTTAGGCATAAATGAGGTCATATGACCACAGGGAAGCAATCTTTTCTCACCCACCACACGTGCCTCTCAAAGTCTGATAGGTATGACCAATGAAATACAAAAACGAGAAAGAACATGTATAAGTGCTAGCAACTTAGAAAGATATCTACTACTCACATTTTATATACCTTAAAGCATTTCTGCGGATTAAGTAGAGATTGAATTTACGTGAGGATAAAAGAGCCAACTCCTTTCATTAAAGAGCTTGCAAAGTAAGCAGAAGGAATCTTGATAAATCCTCAAAGCCACTTGTCAATTTGAAAAAGAAAGAGCAGACCACCAATGAAGGAATGACCGCCAGTATGATGATAAGACTTCCTATTATGGAGGTTGCATAAAATAAACAGAAAGCTACATATCGGAGTTGCTTAAAGTGACAGAGTACCAGTTCAGCAGGGCATCCTTCAAATCAGATGGGTAGCAAAAAGTCTACTTGCCAAAATTCATTTTGACTGGGGCTACGAGTACATGAAAGCCTTCAGAGTCCGGATGCCTTTCTGACATGGCTGATTGCAACACACAGAAATGAGCAAGCAGCAAAAATCAGACCCATGAAAGATACAGAGTAGAAGGGGCCACTCTGAAGAATCAGAAGAAACGTCAACATCTGAAATAGCTGTGCTGCATAATGTTCCAGAAAATACTGGCTTCGGCTTTCCAAAAATTTTGCACATCACGGTGAGGACTGATCTAAAATCAGGAAACAGAATTTAAAGATGAAAACCATGGTCGTGAACTAAAAGTCCATCACACACAGGGAGAAGAGCAAGGGGCACTCACTGCCACACTGAAACATGAATACCACACTCACGGGATTCGCCCGAACCTGAAGAGATGCACGAACACGTGAAAAACTAGAATGCTGGACATGACGGACCCAGGATTTACAATATGCTGATAATTGGAATCCTAGAAAAAGAGAGGAAAGCAAAACCAAACCAAAAATATATAAAATTGAAAACAATACAGGGGAAACACACTTACTCACACACACACACACACGCACACACACACACGCACACACACGAAGAAATAACCGAATATGCAGACAAATTGGATGGATTCGCTAAGTGTCTGGGGAAAACTTTGAAAAGGCTAATCTGTATTGAGATAAAAATTTAGAATTTCAATGATAACAGAAAAACATACACAAATTCAAGGAGAAGTGAAATCTAAGATACATTTTTTTTAATGACGTGTTTACTTGAAATGTTTCAAGGAATATGAAGGTATTGTAGAAAAGACCACGAAGATTTTAGAAGAATAAAATTTTTTTTTAAGAATTCTCTAGGAAGTCGTCTTTATGTGTGATAACTAGGTCAAGATAGGCATACATATAAAGGAACAAGAAGGAACAGGACCCATGTATAGGTTTAAAATGTACTTAGAGACTGAACAATCAATTAAAACAAAAATAGGAAAGCAAAGCTATAAGACCATGATGATGGTCAACAAGAAACCCTGGAAATATTACTGAGTTGTATTTTAAACATACTGCTATTCTGGTTACAAATTAACACAAATTAAAAAGAAAACCTTGATTTAGGATACGTAGTATATAGCAATAATAAAATTTCGTCACAAGAGTCTGGGTAACTTAGATCAGCAAAAACTATAAATTGAGAACGTTAGAAAAAATTAAACATTTAAAATCTTAAACAGGAGTATAAATTTATGCTGTTTATAACTACAAATAAATAGATATGATTTCTAGGCACTGGAAGGCAAGTAAGAGTAGAAAAAAATGGATATTTATCTTTTAAATTCGTAGATTAAAAGGGGGAAAATAATAAGAAATGAGAGAAAGCATAATGCAAGTTTAGAGGACGAGTATATCCTTTTCCATAATAACTCTATATTAATTCTACAAATCACAATAAAACCACTGACTCTCAGAAAAGGGGGAAAAAATCAAAATTCAGTAATACACTCTTGACAAAATGCATACCTAAAATAAAGAGGCAAAGAAGGATTCATTTGCAAAACAAATCATGTGTTTGAATGCTTATCACAAATTGATAATAGCAAAATCCTCAATATGATTTTACTAAATCTACAGGACCTTGTTAAATAACTTAAGACATATCCGTCCGAAAGGATATTATTTTTAGCATACTATTGAGATGTGAGAAAGCGTTAAAAAGTAATGTCAAAAAAGCAGATGACAAAATGTCAGTCAGATTGCTCTTAGCTTTACACAAGGTTCTACATCTCCATAGTTTCATCTGGGTGGTAGGAATATGGGTCATTTTATTTTGTTTTCTATTGTAAATGTCCTGAAATAACACATAGATTATTTTACTATTAAGGAAACAAATACAGGAAAGATGAATGCATGAACTTTGTCCATCTCAGAAAGCGTGAAAGTCCCCGGTGAGAATTTCGTAATGCATGTGCATCAGTTCCGAGTGCAGCTTCAAACGGCACAAATATTAGGGTCTTATTTATAGGTTTGTAAGTTCCAGTCTCATTTTCTCTCTCTTTCATTAATGTTATACTCAGCCACTGAAAGTGAAGGAAATTGAATAAAGGCAAATTTGAAATATGCAATAGCTCACACAAAATAGTTTAAGAACTACCTTAGAAATTGCTTTGCATAAATATAACATCCAACACTTAATTGTCTCCTGCTTCTTAATGTGCAGCTTGCACTATTAAAGGCAATTGCTTCCTATATCCCTTATAAAACAAAAGTGTCACTTTCTCCTCTCTAGACACTAATCTGATAAAACTTTCTAACCTCAGAAACCTCTGTTTATGCCTTTCTTTAAAAATTCCTTTTCTTAAGCCATAGACAGCACTTACCATATAATAGAAATAAGAATCAAAACACTAAATCTACACTGGGTTCATACCTACTAAACATTGCCATATTATTCAAAATACAGATGGTAATGAGAAGAGATAATGCAAATAAGGCATATAAGTGATTAACGGAAAAAAAATTTTTCAGCCTAAAGAATTCTGGGAATTAATATGATCATATTTGTGAATGCTCAGAACAACATGAAACATACATCAGATAATAATTTTCTGAGAAAATTAACATTTATATGACAAAATTGTGAAATTCAGAAATATCAAAACTTGCATTGTTTTTTGTTTTTTGTTTTCTAATTTTATAATTGTATGTAAACAGGTAAGCACATACTCTACTGACAGCAAATGCTTGTACCAGCTGGTACCATGGTGTCATTTTCCTTTATGTCATTTTGCAGTTTCCTGCCATCTTCCCTTTCTTAATGAAGACCAACCTAACAATGTGTCTGAGTTATTGCTTTAAACATGTACACATCTTTCTATAACATGTAGTATTAACATGTTTTTACTTTATTCTTTCTTATATTCTCTTTCTAATTCATTTCTTCCTTATATTTCTTATTCTCTTTCTTACAGCACTTTCATTAAATGCTCTATATCTAAGCTCTATTCAAATGGCAGTAACTGAAGGTTTTTGCTTTTAACTGTCACATATTATTCCACATTTTAGCAGCATATACTTCTGTGGTAGACATCTCTAGTTCCTACCATATAAAATACCATTATTATGTATGTATACTCACTTATATGCACATATCCGGGAGAGGAACTGCTGGACCACAAGGAACAGACATTGCAGTAAATACTGCCATATCACTTAGGAGCATGTGGATATTAGTTGCAATCGCTAAGAGAACTAATGAATTTCTTTCTTCATCCTTGAAAATAAATTCTAAGACTTCTTTTCCTAATTTCTGTGACTCTGATAGATATAAATGATTGTTTAATTTGCATTTCTCCGATCATTAGTAAGTTTGAGCACATCTTCATATAGTTACAGCCTTTGAGTGCCCCTTCTGTGGGTTCATATCCCAATTCAACATACCTCTTTCCAAGTGTTGCTGATATTCTAGTTATTGTATTTTTATCTTGCCAGAGTTCCCTATATATTCTACTTAGCTGTTTTAGATATGCAAATGTTTTATCATTGTATATCATTCATCTATAAATTTAATAAAATAAAAATTTGCAATTTGGGTGTAGTAAAATGCATCATTTTAAAATACACTTAGTACTTTCTGCTTCTTGTCAAAGAAGAGTCTCTCAACCCTAGCTCATAAAGATATTGTGGTTTTCTTGCTTCAATTTTACTTCAATTAGCTTTGTTGTTTTACTTTAATCCATTTGATGTCCACCTTTGTATGCGAAAAAACAGATTAAGCTTTCTTTTCCATGTAATGATACAGCTTTCCAGACATCATCTGCTAAATAAGCTACTTCTCTTTCATTACTTCATAATGTCACCATATTTCCTCCTCGTGGATGAATGCAGCTCTATTTCTGAAGTCTATATTGTTTGGTTCATTCATCTCTTACTAGGCCAACACAATACTAATATTAATGGCAATGACTTTATACAGTGTCTTAAGATTAGGTAAGTTCTACTCTATTTTTTTTGTTTGTTTAAAAAAAAAACAACATGGCTTATTTCATTGCGGACCTTTCTAAAGTCCAATATTGTAGAATGATTATGTTGGGTATCTCTAAAAATCCAATTGGAATACTTCCACCATTTTCATTATGTATCTCTTCATTTTAATCAATCTTTATGATGTGTAATAGATTTAAATTTTTATTTTCTATGAAGAGTTTTGTGCATTCTTCGTTAATTCTTAAAAAACTTCTTTGTTGTGTTTTCCATCATGAATAGTACTTTATTTTATTTTGGTACTATTGGTACTATTGTATTTTCTGGGTGAAAGCTATTATTTTTTTATATTTCAATAAGTTTACTAAAATACATTATTCTAATAGAGTTTGTTGACTCTATCAGATTTTCTTTATAGACAATTATAGCATCTGAAAAAGAGCAAATCAATTTCCTTCAAGATTGTGATTGTGTTTTTCTGATCTTATTGCATTCACCACATTTGCAATTCTATCTTAAAAGGAGGTAATGATGGTGGAGATCATGGTCTTATTCTTGATTTAAAATGAGAATGTGCTAAAGTCTCACAGTTAATTATTTTGGCTGTAGATTTAGGTATGTAGCCCTTAATAAGTTAAGGAACGTCTCTTTTATTTCTAGATAATAGAGGGTATAAATTAAATCAATCTTGCATGAATGATGACCCCCCATGTGATTGAGATGTATTATTTAATTAGCCAAGTAGATTTAATTAGCTAACAAAATATTTATTTTTTTGTATCTAAGTTCACAATTGAAATATACTCTCCAATCTTTGTTGATTCCAGTTGTTCATTCATCGGTGTCATGTTTTCCAGTATATTTTCAAAATATTTATCAAAGATACTTTAATATCTTTGCTATATCCAATATCTAGGCTGTCTTCAGTTTCTACCCACTGCATATTTCCTGAATGTAGCTCTCCTTCCATTTCTTATAACTTTCAATTGAATATTAAACATTCATAAGTAATATTTTTAGCGACTCTATATTCTGTTGTGTTCTTCTAATGATTTTTAAAAATTCTAGTTGGCAGTGGATTTGTCTGATTCATACTGCAAATGATGTCTCTGTCACTGTATGTAGCTGCAGATATTTCAAAACCATACTTATGGCTTTGGGCTTCCTACTGCTGCCATCTTCCCCTGAGCCTCCCTTGTGGCTGAAAAATTTGGTAGTCAACCAAGGATTTGGGCAGAGAAGGAACACACCCTCTCTGTGGTTTTCTTGCTTCTACTCTCTACACTTTGATACTTCTAGTTATCAGGATGTACCATTCTCCCACTTGTGTTGTACACTTGTGAGGAATATAACTGTTTAGAAAAACATGAAACTGACAGCTATGGCTCTGTGCAGTCCTATATGTCAACAATCAAGACATTTCTGATCTTTCTCTGATGTTTCGGTGTGTTCCTGGGGACTTCCCCACTCACATGTAGTTAGCTGTCAGCCACGGATTTGGGGCTGCTTATGCATTGAATTTAGATCTCATACCTTCTTCAGATCTTATGCTACCATAATTTCACTGCCATTTCCAGTAGCTTGCACTTTCCTGCTCTTTGATCTTTTCAACTTTAGCTGGCAAGACTGCAGCTTTGGTCAATGCTCTTTTAAAAAAACAGCCATGGGGCTTGGCCAGCACTCTTGCCTGAGGTCAGAAAGCCATAA
>NW_011888794.1:11882970-11887238 GCF_000151845.1 Pteropus vampyrus
AGGGCCATTTTAGGCCACATTCTCTCTGGAGTAGATTCTCTCAACAATCCTTCAAATTAGACAGAAGCATATGGAAAGTAGGGAAGTGTCTTTTAATGAGCTGGGCAAAGATGTCTGTCCTACCAGACAAATGGACTAATGACCCCAGAAATACAAAACCTGCTTTAAAATAAAACACTGATTAGATATTTTCTTATTGAGATCTCAATGTTAAGTTTAAAAGCATAATTTATCTTCTAATTTAATTGAATATCTGTCCTAAAATATAGAATAATTCCATTTCGTTGACTTCAATTTGCTTTTCTAGTCCTTTCTTTATAGTTGCATATACTATGCTCTGTCTATTGTGTAGTACTTTGTAAAACAAAGGCACATTATATAAATGTGAGAAGTCATTATCATGTACTTACTATGCAAGGCTGTACAATGCCCAGAGCAGTGAAGGAAAGGGAATTCTCTCTGTACAGAGCAATTTTTTTGCATGTTGCTGATACATTTCTCAAATCACAATCATTTCCATGGTAACAGTCTATGATGTCGAAAAGACAGTCACTGTCTTTTAAGATCCGGCAGAAAAATAATTTTGTTTCAGAATGCAAAAGCTTCTTAGTCAATCACAAATATTGTCAATAATTAGCAATAACAGCAAGGGGAATTCAATTACAGCCAAAGCAAATTACTTATTATTTAAATGTTCTCTTTTTAATGCATCCCAGTGTGAAAGTCCCTCTTTACATTAGTGAAAGCATTTGTAATTTCAACACCTCCACTGGGGGTTGTAGGAATATATGTAGACTCACTCTTTGGTTGAGTGTGTAGAGGCTTAGGACAAAATTGCACTGCTGTTGGTACTTTGTAATGATAGATATTGATAGTAATTTAGATGATTAAGTGTATTCCAGCTTTATTTCAATTTTCTCCAGTTGTAAAGGTCTTACAACTGCTTAATATATTAGCTTAATATATTCATGCTTATGTAAATTTAAATGCAACCATAACCATTCTGTAATCATTACCAAAACAGGTTGGGCCACCTTCCTTTCATTTTCCAATGCTTTTTAACCTTATGGAAAGGTCCAACAAATGTCTCGCTAGGAAAGAGTAAAGAAGACTCATCTAATCCTGGTTCCTGTCAATTGGGTTTAATTTTTGCAGTAGGTGTCACTTTAGCCAACAGTAGAAATGTGAAAAATTTATGAACAGGAACCATGACATCTGGAGAAAGAACCTGAGATGTGCACCCTTCAGTAATTTCATTAAAGAGACAAGAATAAAAGAATTCAATTTGGGCATCCTGGGGAAATTTGCCTCGAGGTCAAAGTTTATCAACTGGTAAGAACTCTTCTTTAGATATCCCTCTGCTTCTCTTCTCTGAAAAGGAGTCACATTCCTAAACATTACTGTTCTGCCTAATGATTTGTAACTTGGCACGGAAGCATACGATATGCAAATTATATCACTAGCAAGGCTGAGAAGTGTAAAGTATGGGAAAACATAAGCTATAAGCAACTTTCTCTTCTGAGGTGTAAACACCAGTTCATCTTATCTATGTCAGGGTAACATATTTTTATTTGATTTAATCTATGTGAATATTAGAAATTGGATTGTGGCCACAATGCAGGCAATTTTAGTGATGCTAAGGTGAATTTTATATATTTACCTTTTTTGTTGTTGTTTTTTTTTTTGCTTTACTATATGTTATATTTCTCTCAACAACTATAATTTCATCAAGGCTAGAAACTATTGCTGAAAATTAATCCATTACCTAATTTAGAGCACACTGCATACAGCAAAAGATGAATGTAATGGATTAAACATAGCTGAATATACTTTGATACTTCTGTTGACAGGTAGAGTCTAATCCCTCTTCCCTTGAACCTGGGCTTGAATCTGTGACTTACTTAACTAAAAAGACATTGCAGAATTGATATTACGGGACTTATGAAGCTAAGTCAAAAGAAGTCTTGCAGCTTCTGTCCACGTCTTTTGAAACACTCTGTGGAATCCTGAGCTTCCAAGTAAGAAGTTACCTATCTAAAACCAGAGGACTAGAAAAGCCATTTCTGAGACCTGCAGTTGACTGTCCTAGCTGAGCTCAGCCTTTAAACTATTTCTGCCAACGTGTCAGATATGTAACAGAAGCCATCTTGGACCCTCCAAACCTTCCATCCACCAGAGGAAAGAATCAAGTTACCCTGGGCCAGTGCTACATGGAGTAGAAAAGTCAGCCAGCTGACCCGACTGAAATCTTGACCCACAAAACCTGGAGATATAAAAAAATGGATGATATAAAAAAAGGCTCTAAGGTTTTGGTCGGTTGGTTATATTACAATAAATAAGCCAAAATAAGAAAAAAATGTGCCCAAATTTTTGGATTATTTTTTTAGAGACTACAAAATGTTCATTCTACTAACCAGCTAGAAGCCTACTGTTGTCTGTTTAAATCAACTACTAAATATAAATGTAAACTTCATCTCTCTAATGATTGTCCACCATTTTTCCCTCTTGAGCACCATCTTTATCATTGACATTCTATATTATCTTCTTCTTCTTTTTTTCATTCTAAAAGCTATATTCAGATTGTTAGTAATGACTTTTTTCTCAAGCAAATGAAAGTGTTTTAAAATCACATAAAGGTCCTCTACTATGTATCTTGGAAAGTCATCTAAAATGCTACATTTGCATGCTATGATGTTATAAATTTGTTAAAAGTGGAGAACTTATGGTGATAAACTTTCTTATAGTGGAATAACAGGCTTGGTTTTTTTTGAGAAAATTATTATAAAATATCGGAAACATCGAAATAAGCTATAGTTTACACTGAAATTGAGGAAGAAAATAGTTTGAAATTATGAAAAGAAAAAAATAATCACACGAAAGCAAAATATCTAACTTCAAGCCGGCAGTCCTTACTTATGGAGGTAATTATAAGCTTGAGTAGGGCTTTAGTTACCTAGAATACAATTCCACATATAGATTTGCTAAATTCATGAATTGTGGCTCAGTAATAATCCACTGTATGTAGGTACCACATCTTCTTTATGCAGTCATCTATTGAAGGACATTTCAGTTGTTTTCACGTCTTGGCCACTGTGAATAATGCTGTAATGAACATAGGGGTACATATACCTTTCTGCATAAGTGTTTTCGAATTTGGGGAAGAGGAATTCTCGGTCATATGGTAATTCTATTCTTAATTTTTTGAGGAACCTCCATATTGTTTTTCCACCATGGCTGTACCAATTCACATTCCCACCAGTAGTACATGAGGGTTCTTCTTCCCAACAACCTCTCCAACACTTGTTATTACTTGTTATTACTTCTTGATGATAGCCATTCTAACAGGTATGAGGTGGTATCTCATTGTGGTTTTGATTTGAATTTCCCTACTAGCTAGTGAGATTGAGTATCTTTTCATATGTTTGTTGACTGTTTATATGTCTTCTTAGGAAAAGTATCTGTTCAGGTCTTCTTCTTTTTTAATTGGATTGATTGTTTCGTTGTTGAGTTGTATTAGTTTGTTGTATATTTTTAGATATTAGCCCTTTATTGGAGGCATTGTTTACAAATATCTTCCCCCATTCAATTGGTTGACTCTTTGTCTTGCTGATGGTTTCTTTTTCTGTGCAGAAGCTTTATAGTCTGCTACAGTCTCATTCATTTATTTTCGCTTTTACTTCCCTTGCCTTTGAGGTCAAATTCATAAAATCCTCTCTAAGTCAAGGTCTGTCAGTTTAGTACCTGTGTTTTCTTCTATGCAATTTGTTTCAGGTCTTATATATATGTCTTTGATCCACTTTAAGTTAATTTTGGTGTATGGTGACAGACAGAAGTCTAGTTTCATTCTTTTGCACGTGGCTTTCCAATTTTCCCAGCACTCGTTGAAGAGGCTTTCTTTTCTCCACTATATATTTTTGGCTCCCTTATCAAAAATGATTTGTCCATATATATGTGGGTTTATTTCTGGGCTCTCAATTCTATTCCATTGGCTGTGTGTCTGTTTTTCTTACAATACCATGCCATTTTGATTATTGTCACTTTGTGGTATAATTTGAAGTAAGGGAATATAATACTTCTGGTCTTGTTCTTTTTTCTCAGGACTGCTTTGGTTATTCAGGGTCTTTTGTGATTCCATACAAATCTAATGATTTTTTGTTCTATTTCTTTAAAAAATGTTATTGGGATTTTGATGGTGATTGTTTTAAATCTGTATATTGCTTTGAGTATAAGGGAGATGAGGTACATATATACAATGGGGTATTACTCAG
>NW_011888794.1:11887288-11889604 GCF_000151845.1 Pteropus vampyrus
AGGACTCAGTGGGTGGGTCCAGCTCTGTGTGTCTGCAGCTACCTTCAAGAGCCTCGGTACCGTGGGGTTTTGCCAGCGAGTCTGAACACTAAACCCAGTGGGAGGGAAGCTAGATGGAGCGAACTGCCAACAGGTGGGGCCCAGTATTAACTGCAAAACTCTGTACTTTTACAAAAAGGTTTTCAGAACCAAAGAGTTGTCAGCAGCCTGTGAATGCCACACGCCGGGCCCTGCGGTGCTTTTCCCTGGTACTTTTCTGCCTGTGGCATAATGTATATAAAACGCAAAAACTCAAAACTCTGCAGTTTTTGCAGCAAGCTGAGTGAGTAGGAGCATTTCTGGGTTCATATTAAACATCCGTCCCTCTATTGGGAAAGGGGAGATAAGACAAACTTGAAATGGACTTTGTCGCAGACTGAATTTATGATCTGTCATGTCTCTGGTGACTTACTTAGTGGGTGCTACCATGATCCTTAACAAAATGGCCACAAGAAAGAAATATTAATATCACTGCTGAGAAAAAGCATCGCACTTTGCCCAGCATCGCCGCAGCATTTGGAGAGATCATGAGCAAATATTTAGGTTAGGGAGACATCTGCCAAGGTAAAGGTCTCTCAGTGAAAAGGGCACGAGAAACTTCTGTGTGGAATATCATACTTTGCCAAATGAAAGTATCAAAAGTGAGAATAAAATTATCAAAAGATGAATGGTTGGTTTGTTGGGGGATGAGATTAAAGAAAAATAAGTGTCTGAGCATCCAAATACAAATAAATTTTTCAAAAACCGATCCTGCTTAGAATTATCCATTTTACTCAACATATGTATATAACATGAATGAATAATTGAATAGGAGGAGACAAGAAAGGATATGAGCTGCCTGCAGAGGTAGATTCCAAGCTTGGGCTAAGTTCTTTCCAGACTATTCTCTTTGGAAGTATTTCCTGCCAAAATATGCTCCCAGGCATACCTCGGGTGATACATTAACATTCTGAATGCTTTTACCTAAACCAATAAATGAAATTCCCTGATTAGCTATAAGCTCTGACTCAGTAACTTTACCCATTAATTAGCAAAGGGACAAGTGAAAGAAAGAGAGAAAAAAATCTTGCCATTTCTATTAAGTCTTAGAACAACAACAACAAAAATGAAAATGAATGATTTATAGCCACTCTTTTCTGGGCAATCTGTTGCTATAGCTAGATTTTGGGTTTAGATAACAAACTAGCTGAGCAGTGATTGGTATATGTATGGGGGTGTGTGTGTGTGTGTGTGTGTGTGTGTGTGTGTGTGTGTGTTTTCCCCACATAGATATTCAGAATGCTTACTGATAAATATAAATATTTATAACACATTTGTAAATTGTTTAAAAAAATGGTGTTATGGATAGTTTCACGGCAAAAGTTGTGATGCTGGGATTTTTAGATTACAAATATATTTCCTAACAGAAACCAAGCACACATCTGCTAATAAGATGAAAGCCCACCATAATGACTTCCCTTTCCACTCAGACGTTAAAGTGACAGCTAGATTTTACAGGTATAGAGGATAGATGGCAATGAAATATTTATTAACTTAACCAGAAATATCAGACAAAGGTAATTTCTCCCTTATAAACAACAGATCTATTTAGATAGGAAAATGTCACATTGAAACACAAAAGTACCTAGACTCGGGACAGAGAAAAGATTGGTCACAGGAATTCTAGATAAATTTTAAAGTAACAAATCAACCCCTGACAAGAGCAGTATTGAGGAATTTGATAATATAAAAATGCAGTGGTTACACTCCAGCCTGGAGAAGATTTAGAAAAGAACACTATCTATACCTAATATGATTTTAATATAACATGATTTTAAAATAAAACATGTTTTGCTCTCTATATAGAATCCCTATAGAATCACCAAATTTAAAGCAGTAAATTTCATCTATACTGATCATTTTTTCTCTAAAGGTGACAATGTTTCTTAAGAATTGTTAAACTGACTTCCTTAGTGATCAGAAATTAAAAGTAAATATTCCGACTTCTGGTTTTAATGTGAAACTATGTAGTTACCAAATAATCACTATTTGAAAGTGAATATTCAGTGAATATGATATTTAAATACAAGCATTAACAAATATATTAAACTAGTAAATTTTCATTAAAATTTTTACTAAAAATCACATTATATATGGTAGTATTATTAAAAGTAACCTTTAAAAATAGAGATGTTTCATTCAGTTAATGAGCAACCTCCAAGGTAATTCATTTACTATACAAATTCATGTTCTTTATGGTGAGTGATTTAGGAGCTATCACAAATTATGAAAATCTCT
>NW_011888794.1:11889654-11891645 GCF_000151845.1 Pteropus vampyrus
TTTCTTTAAAAAATGTTATTGGGATTTTGATGGTGATTGTTTTAAATCTGTATATTGCTTTGAGTATAAGGGAGATGAGGTACATATATACAATGGGGTATTACTCAGCCATAGAAAAGGTGAAATACCACCATTTGCCACAACACAGATGGCTCTTGAGATAATCATACTAAGCAAAGTAAGTCAGACAGAAAAAGTTGAGAATCATATGATTTCACTCATATGTGGGATATAAAACAAAGCAACAAAAGAATAAGACAAACAAAAACTCAGAGACACAGACAACAGTTTAGCAGTTACCAGAGGAAAGGTGGAGAGAGGGAAGTAGTGAAGGATAAAGGGGGTCAAATCTATGGTGATGGAAGGAGATGCGACTTTGGGTGATGAACACACAATGCAATATACAGATGATGGACTGTAGAATTGTACACTTGAAACCTGTATGATTTTATTAACCAATATCACTCCAATAAATTTAATTTAAAAAAAAATTTTTAAAAGTCAAATTAAACAAATAAATAAAATTAATGAATCAGAGGCTAAACGATTTCTAGACAGAAGGGAAAATACATTAATGGACCATAACAAAAAAATTCTGAGAGGTATAAGGAATTCAGAACCGGTATCAAGAGAGTTGGCAAATAAGAGAACATACATGGAAAGAAAGCATTAACAAAAGAAATTCAACATCATCCATGCCTTACTAAGAGATAAACAGTTCCTCCTAGGAAAGATATATACATACTCTCTAAAGAAACAGAATCCTATATTCCATGTAAAAAAAAAAAAAAAAAAGATGAACCTAAGTATAAAACACAAAGAATCTTTTCGAGCTCCCGATAGAATAAAATTGTAGTGGTGCATGTGGATAGTTTCTGAGGCAGCGAAGATGGAGCAGGAAGAAAAAAAAAAGAAGGGGAAATAAGGGCTTCGAGTCAATCAGATCCATGTTCAAATCCCAGTTTCTTCACTTCCTCAACTTTCAGAAAGTTATGTAAGTTTTCAGAGATTTAATATTATCATCTCAAAATAAAGATAACATCTCTTATTAATTAATTACCTATCATCTACCTGAAATAGAATAGGTAGGCGCCCAAGAAATATTAGGTACTTTTTCTTTCTTTTATGGGGAATGGAAACCACCCTCTAACCATATGTCAGTCCAATGTAGAGGTAAAGTTTTCTTTTACCTTGGAAAAGTTAAAATGAAAACTCAAATTTTTTAAGCCACGTTCACTTTCTTTGCTTATTCATGTATGAAAGAACGGAAATTAAAAACAACAACAGCACATACCCACTATGCATTTCTATAAGTCTTAGTGAAAGTATGATTAATATTTTCCTTTTTTTCAATTAAAGATTATGACTTTCGAAAATAATCAGAAATATGCTAAATAATTATAATTATCTATCTAAAAATGAATCAAAGATTCTAGAAAACAGTCTTTATTAAATAACAGGAATGATGAAGACAAATTGTCAGTAGTAGAATATCCAGAAATCGTTTAAAATATTCCAAAATTCAAAAGATGTAATTTAGAAAGAAGCATCATAAAAATATCACCCTAGAATTCTTAGATTAAAAAATAATGAATAGGAATGATGTATGGTTTGAGAAATCTGACTAGCAGTGAGTAGTAACAATCATACCTAATATTGATCGAGCATTTACAAACATACGGTTACTCCTTAAAATTATTACACATTTTTAAAATATATTTCTCAAGGCAACTCTTGGAAATACATGCTATTGTTATCTCCATTTCTCAAATGAAGCAACTATATCACTCAAAGATTCAGTAATTTCTCCAAATAGTACAACTAATAAAAGGTGGAGATACAAATGAACTTGAAAATTTCCCATGAGGAAGTAAGAATATAGATATTATCTCTTTTCGTTGAAATGGAATATTATGTAAAATGTGGTAGTAGGTGATTCAAGAGAATCAAATTACAGGAACCGGCAGGAAACCAGCTCTCTGATCAAGCAT
>NW_011888794.1:11898005-11900917 GCF_000151845.1 Pteropus vampyrus
TTAATGAGCAACCTCCAAGGTAATTCATTTACTATACAAATTCATGTTCTTTATGGTGAGTGATTTAGGAGCTATCACAAATTATGAAAATCTCTATATATATTTAGGTGTTTCCTGTTGGAAGACTAAACTATATGAAACTAATTACAAAGACAGAGTTAAGGAACGGAGTAAAAATGAATGGGCCAGGGTAAAGGCAGCACATTTTATGAAATAAATGGAACTAGAACATGCCTAGAAAGACGGTGAGGGGGTGGGGTACAACGAGTACTTAAGTGTTTTGATTGTGGGACATCCAAAATCTGGATTACAGGGAAATGTATTAACCTCTGCTCATTAATCTTAAAGATACAAATCTAGAAAATACAATAAGACCAAAATGTGTTTGAATTTATCAATATATTTCAAAAAGGATGCATTTTCTTCAGCAGTGGCGCAGGTTGCTAAGGAATCCTGGAAAACAGATATCTGATGATATCTGTGCCATGGTTCCCCAGGGAGAAAAGCGGAGGCGTTCGATGGCTGTGCAATACGTGACCCGTTCCCCTTCTCTCGGTCTGAATCCTCGATCCCTGCACAAGCTTCCAGCTCCACACCTCCTTCCTTCCAAGAGAATGAGACGGACTTTAAACATTAGAACAGTGCAGAAGTTAAGTGGTGCCTCCGAAGACAGCTAGCTATCCAGGCGCATCGCCTGGCTCCAGCACTTACTACCTGTACAACGTGGGTGAGTTACTTGAGCTCTTCATGGCTCAGTTTCTATACCTATAAAATGAACCTGATAATAATAGCTACTTTGGAGTTTTGGGGAGCATTAAGCCAATGTAATACACTTAGAGGAATGACTGGCATATAGTAAGTGCTCAAAATTATAAATTATTATTATGATAAGCAATTTATATGGCCCCTGGGACAGTGGTTCCCATAATAAATTAATAAATGAACTCTCGTGTAGCTTATATAGCTTCAAGCTACATATGTGGCATAAAATGATCGCCGTGAAATGCCACACGTCTAGTCTGTGTGAAAGAGTGCCTTCTGCTATTAAATGAGCATTCTGTTGCCATTTCTGTCTGCTCTGTATTTTGTTAATAATATTTCATTTCCTGAAAAATGTTCGTCCTTGAGCTTGAGAAGGAGCTGGATATCAGAGGCCACATCCTGTCAGACTTCCTCTAAATGAACATTCCAGAAGTGCCATCCGTAAAATAGCAGTCTCACAGCAGACTCTAAAAATAGGATTCCCATATCCAAAAAGGTTGGGACATGCTGCAGACTACAGCCTGCTCGAAGTTTTCCGATACGTCCATTACTATCCTTATCCACTACTAGCTCTTGAAAGGTTCCTTACCGTAAGAATATTACTTCGAAAACTGGGCTTATCACTTAATGGTTTATTTGCTTCCTAAATAAGATCAGCAATGAAATATAAGCAGGATCAAAACATGAGCAAATAAAGGAGATATAATTTTTCTTTATAGTGTCTTAATTCAGCTTCAAAATGTTTTCTACCCTTGCTTCCTAAGGAGTCTCTCTGCTTTATCCTTCCATCTAATTCATGCTCCATACTGCTGTAAATTATACCCTGAAAAAATTCAAAATTCACTTCTCAGTTGAAAACTGCCTATTTAAGAGCTGGTAAATAGGTTCCAACTTACATGCTGTTATGAACTAATGTCCGTGTCCCCTCAAACTCATATGTTGAGCCCTAACTCCAAGGGTGGCTATATTCAGAGAGAGGGCCTCTGGGGAAGGAATTAAGGTTAAATGATCTCATGAGGATAGGGCCCTGATCCACCATGATTTATGTCTTATAAGAAGAAAGATCGGAGCCCACAGTAAGGTATACATGCAAAAATAAACACTGTTTCTCTTTCTGTGCACATGCACTGCGGAAGGGCCATGTGAGGACACCGTGAGAAGGCAGATGTCTGCAAGCCAAGAGAGATTGCAGCAGAAACCAAATTAGCTGGAATCTTGATCTTGGACTTCTAGCCTCCAGAACCATGAAAAACATTTTTTTGTTCTTTACGCCACTCAGGCCCATGTTTGTTGTTGTTGTTTGTTTGTTGGTTTTGTTATGGCATTGGGAGCTAATACACATGCCAATGGAGACTGATTTTGTTTGTGGTTGCCTGGTGCAATGTGTTATAAAGCTCAGCCGGACATGGGACAATGATCTACGAGCGAAACAGGGGAATGGTGGTCTGTGGGCCACGTGGCTGGCCTATGGATTATAGTACCTCTTTGAAATTCCTTCGCATGGTGCTCATGGCCCCTCATGGTTTGCCCCCCAAATATCATGGACTAGCAGAACAGCTGAAGAAAATGGTCACGGTAAGTCGATTGGTTCTCTTTAAAATCATGGTCCCAGGCCCAGGGGCACTCGATACTGTCTGGCGATCTTTTAGAGATCTCCTGATGGCCTTGCAACCCAAGCCTTATCTTTTCCTCTCAAATTTCTGAAATCCTTCCTTCTTTACCCCTTCCCTCTCTCACTTTCAGCTGGCATTTTACTGCATGGACGTCATCCTGCGACTATATCCGTCTTCTCTCCTGTTGCAATTATGACAAAATTTATTGTCCTATAAAAGGCCAGTGCTTCCACAGGAAAACCAAAACTACGCTAGTTATTTTAATGTAGAGAATTTGATATAGTGAATCAGTTACACACGTGACGGAGGACTGAAAAAGCCAAAAGCAGACACTTCGGTAAAGGTTACACGAGGCAGCTTCTCTAGAGCTGAAGAACCAAGGAAAGAGGCTGGGGCTATCGGACCTAGAAGAAAAAATCCCCACGCAACTGGAGACTGGCTCTGAGGAGGGGCCACCTCCCAGCTCTGAGCTCCAGGAAAGCTTCCAGCTCTTCAGGCTTCAGTGAGGCTGGTTGTAAGCGTACAGAAGGGAAAAAA
>NW_011888794.1:11900967-11903009 GCF_000151845.1 Pteropus vampyrus
ATTTCTCCAAATAGTACAACTAATAAAAGGTGGAGATACAAATGAACTTGAAAATTTCCCATGAGGAAGTAAGAATATAGATATTATCTCTTTTCGTTGAAATGGAATATTATGTAAAATGTGGTAGTAGGTGATTCAAGAGAATCAAATTACAGGAACCGGCAGGAAACCAGCTCTCTGATCAAGCATATGCTTCAAGTTTTTCATGAATGTACTTGATCACAGTCTCATTTCTGCAGTTATAGTTCTATTGGAGTCATATACCAATGCTAGTCTGCCAGACGCTGGCTAGAGTTAATATCAATATAATCCAGCAACACTGCAGTCAGTTTTTATTAGTTGTCTATGTGTAATCACCATCCCCCACTCCCAACCAGCGTGTCCAGATTTTTCTTTGTAAAATGATCCACCTCCTTTCCTCGGCTGTTTAACAGGTGAAAGTGACCAAATTCTTAGTCATACGTGGTTGGGGAGTGGACATGTGATCCAATTCTGGCTAACAGTAAGAAAGAAGCTATTTGCTCACAGCAAGTTCTGAGAAAGAAGCTTCTCTCTTGTGAAAGCAACTGGAAAAAGTAATTTTCTCTTCTGTAGATGACTTGTTGCACAAATGTAACAATGTGGGAGTGTAGCCATCTTCAGTGCTATCATCAGAAAGAAGAGAATTTGAGAATCTAGATGATGGAATAGCCAAGACAATTACAAGGAAGTACAGTTAGCGTATGTAAGACTTTGCAGATCTCGGGATCAGATCACGCCTGAAGCAGTTCAAACTCTGTATTTTTCAGTTACGTAAATTATTAAAGTTACTTTTAAAATTTAAACTAGATTCCATATGATACAATCTTATAGAAGAGGATTTCTTAACTTCAGCACTGTTGACATCTGCTCAGATAAATCCCTGTTGACTGTCCTGTGCATTGCAGTATTTTCAGCAGAATCTCTAGCCTCTACCCACAAGATGCAAGTAGACATCTCCAGCCATGGCATTAATGAAGTCTTCAGACATTGCCAAGTGTTCCTTGCAGGGTAAAACCCCTTCTGTCGAGAACCACTAATATGGAGCATTAATAAGACATTTTGGACACCTTCCTACCAACCATTCTCTTTACTATCCTGATTTTCATTCATACATCACCATGTTCCTTGTTTTGATGCCTAAACTAAGCGACGTAATCTTATTCTTTGACCACAGATTTGTTCAGATGGAGGAAAGTGATGAAATTTGGCTGATGAATTTCAGGAAAGGTCTGTGATTACATATAGAAAAATAAAGAACTAAATAAAAATAACTTCCTGTCTTCTGAAAAAGGTAATGCTATTAGATTCATAGAGCTATGCAGGCTGGGGGACTATGGGCAAACTTCTCGTGACCATGTGGGGAGACAACAGGCCTAGACCAAAGCTGACAAAAATCAGAAGAAGATAAAAAACAGAAAAACCAAGTTTTTGACAAGTCTATTATGCAGTTGAATCAAACCAACTTTGAAGCCTTCTAGTTTCATGAGTGAATATGTTCCCTGTATTGACATTATGTTGACCTGTTTGAATTATGTTGGCTGTTACAACCAATGTGCCCTGTCTGATTCAAAGAATTTGCTTTGTCTTGAAATGTTAAAAAATGTTTCTAACAGATAAGCATAGTTCAGCCAGTGCCTTCTGCTAGAAGTTCTGTGTGATGGGAATGTTCCATATGGGTGCTGTCCAACATGGCGGTCACGGGCAGTCACAGCCACGCGTGGCTACAGGGCACTTGAAAGTGGGCTAGTGTGCCTACGGGACTGAATTTTTTATTATTAAGGTAAAAACGTGTAATAGGAGAGCTACCCTCTTAACAAAATTTTAATCTTATAATACAGTATCATTAACTACAGGCACAAAGATGTAGAGCAGATGTCTAGAATTCATTGGTCTTATGTAACTGAAACTTTATACCTATTAAATAGCAACTCCCCATGTCTCCCTCCCACTGGCCCCTGACAACCATCATTCTACTGTTTCTATGTATTTGACTATTTTATATACTTCATAAAAACTGAAAT
>NW_011888794.1:11907699-11914772 GCF_000151845.1 Pteropus vampyrus
CATGCAAAAATAAACACTGTTTCTCTTTCTGTGCACATGCACTGCGGAAGGGCCATGTGAGGACACCGTGAGAAGGCAGGTGTCTGCAAGCCAAGAGAGATTGCAGCAGAAACCAAATTAGCTGGAATCTTGATCTTGGACTTCTAGCCTCCAGAACCATGAAAAACATTTTTTTGTTCTTTACGCCACTCAGGCCTATGTTTGTTGTTGTTGTTTGTTTGTTTTTGTTATGGCACCGGGAGCTAATACACATGCCAATGGAGACTGATTTTGTTTGTGGTTGCCTGGTGCAATGTGTTATAAAGCTCAGCCGGACATGGGACAATGATCTATGAGCGAAACTGGGGAATGGTGGTCTGTGGGCCATGTGGCTGGCCTATGGATTATAGTACCTCTTTGAAATTCCTTCACATGGTGCTCATGGCCCCTCATGGTTTGGCCCCCAAATATCATGGACTAGCAGAACAGCTGAAGAAAATGGTCACGGTAAGTTGATTGGTTCTCTTTAAAATCATGGTCCCAGGCCCAGGGGCACTCAATACTGTCTGGCGATCTTTTAGAGATCTCCTGATGGCCTTGCAACCCAAGCCTTATCCTTTCCTCTCAAATTTCTGAAACCCCTCCTTCTTTACGCCTTCCCTCTCTCACTTTCAGCTGGCATTTTACTGCATGGACGTCATCCTGCGACTATATCCGTCTTCTCTCCTGTTGCAATTATGACAAAATTTATTGTCCTATAAAAGGCCAGTGCTTCCACAGGAAAACCAAAACTACGCTAGTTATTTTAATGTAGAGAATTTGATATAGTGCATCAGTTACACACGTGACGGAGGACTGAAAAAGCCAAAAGCAGACACTTCGGTAAAGGTTACATGAGGCAGCTTCTCTAGAGCTGAAGAACCAAGGAAAGAGGCTGGGGCTATCGGACCTAGAAGAAAAAATCCCCACGCAACTGGAGACTGGCTCTGAGGAGGGGCCACCTCCCAGCTCTGAGCTCCAGGAAAGCTTCCAGCTCTTCAGGCTTCAGTGAGGCTGGTTGTAAGCGTACAGAAGGGAAAAAACAAAAAACAAAAAACAAAAAAACCAGAATTGGAATCAGGTATTGCTAGGAGGACACTGACAAGAACAACAAAAACAAAGTCCCTTCTTCCATTTTTCCTGCTTTCAGGATCCCTCTAAAGCCGCCAGTTGGTAAAACCTAATAGGAAACCAGCAGGTAAGTGAGAAATGTGTTTGCCGCACTAGTGGTCAAGTATCACAGAGCAGAACAAAGAAGCATGAGGTTGCAGTTGAGCGATAAGAGATTTGTAATCAAAATATTCTGCTACTTCTTTTCCATCTTGCACCTTGTTTCTTTCTATGACGTAATTCCATCAGCATTCTGACACACTCGCGGGTCTTCCATAAATTCCCCTCTGGACCTCACGTGCCTCTCTAGGGCTACTGTCCCGCATCCCTAGTCCCCCTCATAACAAAAATTCTCAGAAGAGCTCTCTACAAAGTCTATTTCCACTCGAATGCCATTTAAACATTAAACCACTTCAATCCGGCCCTCACTGAATTCCTTTAGCACAACTTCATAAATACCAAGTCTCGTCAGTGTCACCAGATCCCAAGGGTCCTGCTTCGTGCTCATCTGACTCGACTCTTACGCATCCAACGCAAGTGTCGACTCTCTCCTCCTAGAAACGCTCTTTGCTGTGGATTTCCATGAACTCCTGTTCTCCTCACTGGATGCTCTTTTCAGTCTCCTACATTTGCGTCTCTTCTTTTACTTCCCTTCTAAATGTTAGTATGTCACGGATTTTGATGCCGGTACGTCAGATTTTTGTAGCTGCACTCGATCTGTAAAAATCGATGTAGGCTTAAGTTTTTAACAACAGCTACATGCTAACGGACTCCAAATTCATATAGCAAAATATGACTCTTCTGGGCTCCACACAGCCAGTAGACTGATATTCCTCTTTCACTGATGTAAAAGCATCATACACATGATACGGCTCAAACGATATTATTTATTATCACTTAAAACATTTTCCTTTAGTCTTCTCCGAGACAAGAACTAGAATCAATTCCTATCAGTTGCTCAAGTTAAAAAAAAAAAAAAAAAAAAACTAAGAAAATTTCTTTCATGAATCTATTTCTTTAATCTTAAATACCCAATATATAAATACGTCCTTGCTTTTACTTCCAAATATATCTAAAACGCATGACGGCTTGCCATTTCTACTTTAAGCACTGAGGCCATGCTGCCACTCTCATATCTTCATTACTGATTATCCTCTCCTGTGCTCTCCCATTCTAATTTAATTTTTCCACAGCAGCCAGAGTGATCTTTAAAAATAAAATCAGATTTGATTATTTCCCTTTGTAAACAACGTAATGGCTTCTTACTGTACGTAGGATAAATCTGAAATATTCCATGACTTATAAGACCCTGCCAACCTATTTATCTAATCCACCTTGTATATGTCTCCCAAATGCAACTTGCTACATCCCAACATTGCTGCTCTTTCTGCTACTTAACAAATTTTGAGCACCTACTGTGTGCTATCATTATGCTAAGTCCCTCTCTTCATGACTATAAGGTCGAACAGAAATTTGACCCAGATGCTTATATACATACATGCAATTACATATTTTAATACTGCTCTGAAGGAAATAAATGCAAGAATTCAAGACAGAAATTAGTATCAGGATGGGTGGGGAGCTAAGCTGAAACCTAAAAAGTGAGTAATTATTCATACAAAAGATGAAGAGAAAAATATTTCCAAGCCTAAGAACACAATGTGGTAAGACCCTAAAAGCTTAGTGTAGATAAGCATCTGGCAGAAGTTCAGGATGGACATGGTGAAGTTAGTGAAAGAAAAATAAGCCAGAGATATGCATGGAGGAACATGGGAGCCTGACCACCGCATTGTGGGTTTCTCAACGTCAGCACTATGGACACAGCGGATGTTTGTGTTGTGAGTGGCTGACCTGTGTATTGTAGGATGTGAAGCAACATTTCTGGCTATTAGATGCAAGCACCATATGCCCCCAATGTGACAACTAAAACTGTCAATATTGCCAAATGTCTTATGAGGAGCAAAATTACCTACAGTTAAGAACCACTGAAATGTAGTAAGAAGTTAGAATTGCATTCTAAATGTGAATCATGAAATCTTGATTTATTTAATAATTTATTCATTTATTCGGTATATACATATTGAGAACCTAATATGTGTCAGGCACTATAACTAATACTAGAGATAAAAAGTAAACAAGACAAATCCCTTCCCTCATGGACACATACAGTCATGCAGAAAAAATGTTTCTAAACAAATGATAACGCAATTATCTAATAATATTTGTACATACTACTAGGAAGAGAAAGGACGCTTTCAGTTGTATAGTCGGAGTTGAAGGTAAAGGGAAACAGATTCAGTCAATCAGCGTTCTTTCACACACCAACATCTCCATTGTCTAACATCCGGCTAATATTTAAATTCCATCTTCAGTTGTGTTTATTGATATATGTTACTTAAAAAGAAATTTTAGAAGTTTTAAGATCTTAGAGGATAGCATTTGGGTACTTTGTGTTAGCTGATCCATACTAATTATGAATATTTTACAAGAAAACAATGTGAGTTGTGAATATAGGATTTGAGAGTAAGGTCTCAAAGAGATGAAAATTCAACAATTTTCATAAATGAAAAAATATCTTGGTGAATTGTCTGATGAAACAAAGCAATGAAATAAAAGATGATTTCAAAAATCTATAAGCAGAGCATAAAAAATGTCACTGTGGACAGAAATGATACAAGCAAATGTGTGAAGGGATAAATTTCTCTGAGTCATATGCAGTCAATCGTTTTTTTATGAAGAGCATTTAAAGGGTGTTTAATAGGTCAGGGGCAATATATAATCATGGGAGGTCATCACTATCTCCATATCTGTCACCATCGTCCCATCCATTCTTCAAATGCCTAACTGCACAAAGTGCTGGGCTAAACGAAGTGAACTCACAAGTGTCATGCCTGATCTCTATGCAGAGCAGGTCATAATAAGCAAGAATATTGCCAGTGCTGTTTTGTATGTCCAGTTTAACTGACACTTGAATTTTTTTCATTAAGACCAGGCATAGGGTCCATACAACTAGTTTTCAACCTTTTGCACAATATTATCTAGGAGCTGCCTAGATAAAAGCTTACAAAAAAAATAAATAAATAAAAGCTTACAATATATTGTGTATAACAACTGATATCTGGGCATGGTATTCATGATTTTTATAAATAATATAAATAAGCAAATGTGTATTTGGCATCAGTGCTAAAAGCAAGCATTTCAATATTTAAATGTTGGAAAGAGAAACCACCATTTACTTTAGAAAGCTATGTTTTGGCTATCAGGGTGTGTCTAAATAAATGTCTATTTACTGACAACTGAAATACACTTATCTCTTTAGAAACATTGCCAATATGAAGGTGACTGCCCCAGAAAAGCATTATTGGATAATTTATGTGGTTTTCGGTTATTACCACCCATCTCAATACACAAATGCTTCATATTTTTGAGATGGGAAAGTAATTGTTTTATAAATAGTTGAATTCATTTGACAATATCAGAACAATCTAGCTGTATTAAGACAAAACATAACAAAAACAAACAAAAAGCATTAACTTCATAATTTACCAAAAACTTTATAATCTATTAAATTATTTATTATGGACAGAACTGAGTATCTTCAAAATTCTTATATTGAAACCTTAATCCCCAATATAACTGTATTTGGAGATAGGCCTTTTAAATGAGCAGTTAAGGTCAAATGAGGTCATACGGGTGGGGCCCTAATCCAATATATTTTGTGTCTTTATCAGAAGAGAAAAGACACCAGGGGAGGATGCACCAAAAAAAAAAAAAAGGCCATGTAAACACAGGATGAAAAGGCAGCCATTTACAAACCAAGGAGAGAAGGCTCAGGAGAAACAAGCTCTGCCAACAGCTTCATCTGGGACTTTCAGCCTCCAGAATCGTGAGAAAATAACTTTATTTTGTTGAAGCTACCCAGTCTGTGATATTTGTTATGGCAGTCCTGGCAAACTAAAACATGGTCCAACTCTAACATCATCATTCTAAGTTAAGATGGGTATTGTTCTTTATAACTTAGACATAAGGTAAATTATGTGCTCTAAGTCACAGCTAGCTGGAGGCAGAACGAGTACTCCTCACAGATTATCTACGCTATAAACAAAACAAAATATCCTATGGCCAATCAAGAGGAAGTCACACTATCCACAATAAATAATAATAATAATAATAATAATAATAATAATAACAACAACAACAACAACAACAACAATAATAATAATAATTTTACAATTTAACAATAGAGGAATGCTGACACGTAAAAATGGTCACGATTTGATATAATTATTCAAAAAGAAGCCTAGAAATACAAATAAGCCAAAAAAAGGGAAAAAAATAGATTTATTTAGAATATTCCTTTTTATGGAATTATCTATAGGAACAATCTTTTTTACATTTAGTGGTTATGTTTTTCATTTTAAAACTTAGTTACATCCTAAATATTAATGCTTATTTTTTAAAGCAATTTTTTAAATCTGAAGCATTGCAAAATTTAGGAGATCCTTTATTTACATATATTTACATATGTACACATGTCTCTTGATAAACCAGATTTATATAACTTATTAAGAAACTGATGTGCTTGGAGTTTTAAGGAAATAAAGAATATGACACTGAAATTCTTATTTACATAAATGATTAGAGATATCTCTACGGCAGTTAGTAACCAAGGCTATCTAAATGTGTTTCATTTCTTTCTGAGCTCCTATAATGAAGGGCATTATTACAATAGAAAAATAGAAAAGTTGACACTAAGTTTAACACTGATGTTTTCAATTTATGGTAATACTTTAGATTTTAGTCACTGGGTGTTCCAAGTAATAGAAAAATTGGAATCAATTCAAACACTTTCACATTCTATATTTTACTATCCTCTTCAAAGCTACTACACTAAGCCAAATCTTTGTTTGTAGGATAGTCAGTGATGCCACCATGATAAAAGATGTAATTTGAATTACATTTATGGTTATCGAGTTTGAGAAAATCTATGTGGAAATGTGCATTACTCAATACAAATTTCCTTTTTATTATAAACTGTCTAAGAATATAAATTATTTAAAATATTTACAAACTGTTTGACACACCTTCGTTGACTGTAAGATGTTAAACATTCTTTCCCAGTTCCAAATACCTCCCAGAAATTGTTTTAAAATATAAATCCTGTATAGATAGTGCTCGGGAAACTAAGAACAGTTCCTTTGCACCTGCGAGGTGATTCCAGTTTAGTGATATGGCTGTAACTACAGAGAACAAATACTTTCTCTTCCCATTCATTAGAAAATTAAAATGCTTATCCCTGGAGAAAAATGAAAGCAAAAGCTGTAAATTAATATATTTGAATACTTTGGCTCATCTAGAATTCTCTCAATGGACCTGGTATAGGCTATATCATTGTGAGCTGAATTTAAGACACTCGTTTTTTTAAATGAAGATACACACACACACACACACACACACACACACACACACACACATGATCCATTATATGAAATACCTTATCTGTGCAGTAGCAACTCCCCATGAATAAGCTCTGCTTCCATACTCAGTAATTGAGTAATTTTCATTATATTTATGTAAATCCAAAATCATGACATTTTATTGCCAAAGATGCTAGCTATTTCCTTTTTTTCCTGGGCTCTCATCTATACTATATTAACCATGTCCTTTGCAATTGTGTGTGGCCACATGACTTGAGTTCTAATCAATGAAATGTGAGTGGATGTGACATGTGCTACTTGGCTTATACACCTTTCCTACATTTATTCCATAATGTCATTTCCCAATGTCCATAAAGGGGACTGTAAAAGCAATCTTAGAAGCCCAGTATTGAACAAGAGAGAACAAGAGTTTGTAGTCTTTAAAAAATATTTGGAGAAAATGTAGTCTGCTCAGGACTAATATATAAGCAAGAAATAAACCTTATTCTGTTCCATCGAATATATATT
>NW_011888794.1:11915312-11927421 GCF_000151845.1 Pteropus vampyrus
GAGAAAACACCCCATACTGGAGCTCCTACCTCTAGATGGAAACAAAAGACTTCACTGTGTATTTAATGCTCTGGCCTATAGGGGGCTGCATGAGGGACTGATTTCTGTCTCACCTGACTCAGAGCACTGTCCATATTGGATCCACAGTTTGGAAACTGCTGAAAACTGAGGTGAACAGTTTGCAACAGCTACAGTTCTGCAGGCAGATGCCAGAGGGAGAAAGAGATCAGAAAAGGTCAGACAACCTCCTGGGCTGCTTGACGTAGGTATTACCCTGCACAAAGTTGATACACAAAGACTGGAGGTGGTGAGTTTTTTATATGCCCAAATTTCAGTAAAAACATTCATAAGATATACAACTTAATAGGGAAATATTGCCCAATTAAGACAGAAAAATATGTCTTGATATGCCTCTTTAAAAGTGTAGAACTATGAGTTGCCTGATAAGAATTTAGAACAAGTCATAAAGATGCTCGATCAGCTAAAAAAAAAAAGAAAAAAAGGACACACAACTAAACAAAATCAGGAAGAAGGTAGAGGAACAAAATGAGACTATCAACAAAGAGATAAAAAAAAAAATATTTTAAAAAAGAACAAACAAGAAATCCTGAAGTGAAAAACACAATGACTGCTCTGAAAAATTCATCAGAGGTGTTTAACAGCAGACTTGATTAGATATAAGGGCATCAGTGAACATGAAGAAAGGTAATTTAAAATCCTCCGAGGAGCAATGGGAAACAAAGAAGCAAAGGAGAAAAAAAGACTAAAGAAAAACAAAGAGAGCCTAAAAGATTTATGGGCCACTATCAAACAGACTAATGAAACATTATGAGAACCCCAGGAGGGAGTGGGGGTGTGGGATGGGAAGGAGGGAGGGAGGGAGAGGGAGGGGGAGGGGAAGAGAGAGGAGAGAGAGAGATGGGGAACATAGAACTTATTTGAAGAATTAATGACTGAAAACAATCCCATATCTGAAGATATAATTGGACATAAAAATTCAAGAAGCGCCACAATCTCCAACTAGAAATATCCAAAAAAAAACATACCAACCCACATTAGAATCAAATTGTCTAAAATGAAAGACAGAGAATCTTGAAAGCAACAGAAAAAAGTGATTCAGAGCAAAGAAGGTGCTTCCATAATATTATCAGTGGATTCCTCAGCAGAAATTTTGCAAGCTGGAAAAGAGTGAATTGATATCCAGTGGGAGACTCTAAAGGAGTAGAGGTTCTGTTGGCAATTAAAGTTATCACATTAAAATAGAATGCTATTAATTTAAAAATGTTATATAATTGCAACAGTAATCGCAAATAAAATACCTGTATTACATACACAAAAGGAAATTAGAAGCATATCACTACAAAAAAAGCAATAAAACACAAAGGAAGGCTGTTAAGAGAGAAACGACAGAACAAAAAAGAGGGGACAGGACATATAGAAAACAATTAACAAAATGGCCATAGTAAATCCTTCCCTATCAGTAATTACTTTAAATGTAAATAAATGAATTAAACTTCAAAATAAATAAATAAATATATATAAATTGGCTAAATGGATTTAAAAAACAGAATCCAACTATATATTGTCTACAAGAGATTCACTTCAGATCTAAAAACATACATAGAATAAGAGCAAAATGATGGAAAAAGATATTGATGCAAATGATAAGCAAAGGAGAGGAGCAGCTACACTAATATCAGACAAAACACCGTTATAAGAATCACTTTATATAATCTCCTAAATATGTGACACAAATACTGACAGAATTGAAAGGAGAAATAGCAATACAATAATAGGATAAAACGACCAGAGAGTATCAGTAAGGAAACATAGGACCTGAATAACATGATGGACCAAAGGGATCTAACAGACATATAAAGAACACTCTACCCAACGACAGCAGATTATACATTCTTCTCAAGTGCTCATAGAACATTCTCAGTGTAGACCATATGTTAGGCTTCAAGTCTTAACAAATTTAAAAAGATTGAAATTCTATAAAATATTTATTCCAATCACAAGTGAATAAAACTAAATCAATTGCACAAAGAAAATTTTAAAAATCAACAAGTATGTATAAAATAAACAGTACATTCTTAAACAACAAATGAGTCAAAGAAGTAGTCACAAAAACAATCTGCAAATACCTGAAAATAAATGAAAATGAAAATATAACATACCAAAACTTATGGAATGCAGCAGTGGCAAAGCTAAATAGGAAGTTTATAGCTGTAAATATGTACATTAAGAAAGAAAAAAAGATCTCAAATCAACAACCTAACTTTACACCTCAAGAAACTAGAATAACAGAAAAAATAAAACCTAAAGCTGGCAGAAGGAAGGAAATAAAGATTACAGCAAAGATAAAGAAAATAAAGGGTAGAAAAATAGAAAAAAAAATCAATATATCTAAGAGTCAGTTGTCTAAAAGATTAAAAAAAATTGGCAAACCCTTAAGTAGATTAACCAAAAATAAAAAAGAAAAGCCTTAAATAACTAAAATCAGAAATGAAAGAAGAAACATGCCAATCAATGCCACAGAAATTAAAAGGATTACAAGAGAACACTATGAATAATTACACGCCAGCAAATTAGATAACCTACAATAAATGGATAAATTCCTAAAAACACATAACCTACCAACACTGAATCCTGAAGAAATATAACATCTGAACAGACCAAGAATGAGTAAGGAGAATGAGTCTGTAATTAAAAACCTCCCAACAGGGAAAAGCCCAGGACCAGATGTCTTCACTGGAGAGTTTCCCAAACATATAAAGAATTAACACAAATCCTCCTGGAAACTCTTCCAAAAACTTGAAAAGGAAGGAACACTTCCAAGCTCATTCTATGAGACCATCATACCAAAGCCAGACAAAGACTTTAGAAGAAAACTACAGACCAATATCGCTAGGGAATTTCAAGCAAAAATCCTCAATAAAATATTAGCAAATCAAATTCAACAGCACTTTAACAGAAAAATATACCATGACAAAGTGAAATTTATTCCTGGAATGAAAAGAATGGTTCAACATAGGAAAATTAATCAATTTCATGTATCATATTAGCAGTATGAAAGACCAAAACTACATGATCTTCTCAACCGATGGAGAAAAAGCATTTGACAAGACTCAGCATTAATGTATAAACACTACATATTAGGAATAGAATGAAACTACCTCAACATCGTTTATGATAAGCCCACAGTGAACATTATACACAATGATGAAAAACTTAAGTTTTTCCTCTAAGATCAGGAACAAAGCAAGAATTCTACTCTCACCACTTTATTCAACATAGAATTGGGAGTCCTAGGCAGGACAACTTAGGCAATAAAAATATA
This sequence comes from Pteropus vampyrus, assembly GCF_000151845.1. Taxonomy (NCBI): domain Eukaryota; kingdom Metazoa; phylum Chordata; class Mammalia; order Chiroptera; family Pteropodidae; genus Pteropus; species Pteropus vampyrus. The sequence continues at coordinate 11,918,656 of NW_011888794.1, forward strand.
TGAATAGCATCTAAATAGGAAAGGAAAATGTAAAATTATCTCTGTTCACAGATGACATCATCTTATTTAGAAAACCCTAAAGAGTCCACACAAAAACTGTTGGAACTAATAAACAAATTCATCGAAGTTGCAGGATATATTATCAACACACAAAACTAGGTGTGTTGCTATATACTAGTAATGAACGATCAAAAAAAGAAATTAAACAAAAATTTCATTTATAATAGCATCAAAAAGAAAAAAAAGACTTAATAAACCTAATCAAGAAGGTGAAAGATATGTACACTGAAAACTACAAATCCTTGCTACAAGAAAATTAAAAAGAAACAATAAATGGAAAGATATCCAGTGTTCACTGATCTGAAAGTCTTAATATTGTTAAGATGTTTCTTGCTACCCAAAGTGATTTACAAATTTTATGTAATCTATATCAAATTTCCAATGACATTTTTTTGCAGAAAGACAAATTCATCCTAAAATTCATATGAAATCTAAAGGGAGCCTGAATATTCAAAATAACCTTAGGGGAAAAAAGGAAAAATTTGGAGAACTCAGACTTCTTGATTTTAAAACATATCATGAAACTAAAGTAATAATAATAAAAAAATAACAGTGTGGTAGTGGCATAAAGATAGACAAATAGAAAATGGAATAGAATAGAGGGCCTAAAAATAAACACTCGCATTTATGGTCAAATGATTTACTACAAAAATGCCAAGGCCACTCAATGAGAAAAAGATAGTCACTTCCACAAATAGAATTTGGAAAACTAGACGCAAAGGAATGAAGTAGATTCCTTAACTCACATCATATACAAAAATTAACTCAAAATGGATTAAAAACCTAAATGTAGGACCAAAAACTATAAAACTCCTAGAAGAAAGCATAAGGAAATAACTTCATGACTTGGCAATGATTTCTTGTATATGACACCAAAGGCATAGGTGACAAATGCAAAAATAAACAAACGGGACCACAACAAACTTAACGTGTGTGTCTCAAAGGATACAATCAACAAAGTCAAAGGACAACCTATGAAATGGAAAAAAAAATTGCAAATTATGTATCTGATAAGGGATTAATATCCAGAATATATAAAGAAGTCCTATAACTAAACAACAAAAGATCAAATAATTCCATTAAAAAATTAGCAGAGGACTTGAATAGATATTTCTCCAAAGTTGGTATACAAATGGCCAGCAAGCATATCAAAAGATGCTAAGAGCATTAATCATAAGAGAAATGCAAATCAAAACCATCATGAGGTATTGTCTCATATCCATCACAATGTTTACTATTTAAAAAAAGACAGAAAAGTGCTGGCAAGGGTGTGAAGATGTTGGAATCCTTGTTGTACCATTACTGGGATTGTAAAATGGTGTAACCACTATGAACAGCAGTGTGAAAATTCCTTAAAATATTAAAAATAGAACTAATATATGATGATCTAGCAATCACACTCCTGGATATACACCCAAAAGAATTAAAAGCAAGGTCTCAAAGAGATAGTTTTACACTCATGTTCATAGCTGTACGATCACACTGGCCAATACATGAAAGCAGTCCAAATAACCATGAATGGCTCAACCACATCTGGTCTATACACAAATACTATATTATTCTGCCTTAAAATAGAAGGAAATTCTGTCACATGCTACAACAGGGATACAATAAGCCAGTCACAAAAAAAAAAAAAAAAAAAATTTTGTAGGATTCCACTTATATGAGGTATCTAAATTTGTCAAATTCATAGAAACAGGAAATAGAATGGTGGTTACAGGATCTGGGGGGAGAGAGAAAAGGGGAGTTGTTTTCTGATGAGTACAGACTTTCAGATTTAGAAGACGAAAACGTTTTGGCAATCTGTTTCACAACAATGTGATCATACTTGACACTACTTAACTGTATACTTAAAAAATGGTAACATGGTAAATTTTTTTACGTGTTTAACACAATAAAAAAATTCACACCCTACATGGTATCTAGAGTTGTAGACTCCAAAATGTTTGATCTTTCACTTTTATATATATGTTTGTATAAGCATATATACGTACATACAAATGCACGTATGCATATACAATACGCATATATTCATAATTACATTCATATACTACCATAATTAGCTAACATCTCATGGTGTAATATGCACATAACATAAGGGTCATACTTAACGATAGCACATATAAATCCACATTTTTAAAGCATTCTTAATTTTAATTTTCAAAATTTTGGCTATCTACCAGATCTAATTAGATCTTCGTTTTACTTAATTTGTGATATGACTTAATGAGAATTCATACTAAAATAAGTGTCAGTTTTGCCATTTCCTGGTGGTTCCTTATGCTTGTATGAATAGTATTTTAATTTCAAATTTTCTTTGCAAGAATATTTTAAGCCGCTTTCTCATTCTGTTAAGGTGAACTTGTTAAAACTAAATAACATAATGTGTAAATTCACTCAAATGATCACATGTAAACTGCAGTGGAGAGCAATATAATGAAAGTGAATGAATAAAAAAGGGTAGCGATGTCCATCACTCCACCTTGTAAACTTCCTCCACCGCCCGCAGGACCTCTCAGTTACTGTGACAGAAGACTGATCGTATGACCTAAGGATCTTTGAGGACACTACGGTTAATCGATATATTAAACTATATTAAGGCTTAAATTGTTTTGTATTTATAGGTGAAAAATGAATATAAACAAATATTTGAATATTTCCTTCCTAAGCAAGTTTGGAGTTACACTTCCTTCTTTTTGTAAAAAAATTTCGAACAAATACATTTTTAGTGTAGGCTCATAGTTTCTTTAGCAATGTGATACCTAAAAACAAGTAGGCTTCTTATCTATTTCATTCCTATCTGTATCATGGGTTAGTCATGACCCAAAGTTCTCTCCCAGACTTAGTTCTCAAATCTGCTTCTTTTGCTCATAAACCGCCCCTCTCCCATTGTGCCCTATGCTTTCTCAGCTTAATGTCTGAGACCTTGAAATTTTCTGGCAATCAGTTGGTACTGACAGGGCGGTAGCATCCTTATTCCAACTTTGCTTCAAAGCTGACTCTTGGTTCAATTGAGAAATGTTAGTGGGTATTTATCTCTCAAAACCATTTTAAATCTTATCTCTCATTCTTTCAAGACCAGAAACAAGAGTTTTGCCAACTCTGGCGGGCCCTTGATATCTGAACTCCCCTCTACATCTCAATCTCTGCCTGAAACCCCCCAATTCTTGCCTGAGCTTATCATTTGTAACACATTGGCAAAAGTCAGCCAGTAAAAGCCACCATAGCCTGACACTTTGGCCTTTTCCAATCACTTCCTAGAGCTATACGCTTGGAGGTCTAGGGTTTGCCTTCCAAGCATCTCATGAGAGAGTTTTGCCAAATGTTTTACAATTACACGACATGAGCCATAAGCTTCTCAGCTTCTGATATAGTGTCTCTGCCATGGCACCTGTCTCCTACTTGCTAAACCAGGGCCATGTGTTAAGCAGAACTTCGCACTAAGGAATACACATTTCTATATGAGAGTAACTAACTGTCATACCAAATAAACTCCCGATCTCGGTGGCTAAATTCAAAAGAAGTTTATATTTCACTCACATTAATTATAACTGGTGGTAAGAAAGTTTGGGGAAGGAAAAATATCAGCTCCATGTGATCCTTAAGATATCCAAGCATCTCGTATCTTGTAGTTCTATTTTGGCATCTTCTCCACTCAGCTGACAGATGGGAAAAAAAGTGATTCATTACACATATCATTTTATGGTCCAGACAAATATGGGTTTATGTTACTTTTACTGCTAAGCCATAGCCACATTAACAGTGAAGGGCATTGAGAAACGCAGGCTAGCTGAGTGTCCAGGATAAAAGGCAAACGACTTGGGAAGCAACCAATCCCGTAGGACTGAAATAGCCTCCAAACTGGTTCCCTGTTTTTACCTTCGCTCTCCTATGATTCTATTCACAATACAATCGCCAACAATTTTTTTTTCAGTGTAAGTCAGATATTTTCACGGTACTTCGAAGCCCCGCAGTAACGCCTCATTTTATTTGTAGCAAAGGCAAAGTCATTACAACAGCCTACAGCACAAATGTGTTCTGGCCCAGTACGTCGCTGTCCTCATTCCCACCAACCTTCTCTCATTCCAACTGCTCCAGCCACATTAGCCTCCTAAATGTTTGCAAATATCCTCAAACAGGACACGTGCAGCCTGGCCTTAGGGTCTTTGCACTGGCTTCGTCCTCTGCCTTGAGGACTCTTCCTGCAAACATCTGCTTGATGAAGTTCATTATTTCCTTCCATTTTTCTTGGATGTCACCAACTCAAATGAGACATAAGTTTTCCAACCACCCACAGCTAATAGCCCTAGAACTCCAGAATCCAATACAGCTGCTGTGGTAATTGGCAGTGGAGCGTACCAAATAGTTCCCCTTCTCCCCACTACAAGGAACCTGGCAGGACCAGACTTCCACGTTGGCTTCTTATGGTTGCGTGGGACCTCGCGAGGGCCTCTTACCAATGGCCTGTGAATGGAAGCGGGGGCTTTCCTCCCTGGACAGAGCAATCAACTACCTGGCCAGCACTCTGGGCTCTTCTCCTCTGGCATGGCGACGGCACATTTAAATCATGGCACGTCTAGCCTTCCTCATGTGCAGACTGCGTAACTGTTAAATTTACTATTCAGTGTCTATTTCCAATGGTAAAAATAGAAGTTTAAAAGACAGAGATGTCTGTCTGTTTTATTCATTACTACATCCAAAATTCTCAAAATAATGTCTGTTACACAATAGGTGTTCACTAAACACTTGACAAATTGATTAATGAGTAAAAAGGAGCCTCAAAATTGTATTCTACATAATGAAGAAATCAATAAAAAAGAAAGGACACGGAATGGGCAAGAAAAGGCCCCAAGGGATAGCTGGTGACAAGAAAAAGTAAAGCATGAAAAGTCCAAATTCTGATTTATCACACACTCACACATACACACAATTATATAAATGTGTACGAATAAAAGAAAAATATAAATAAATATACTGTATGCTTAACCACGTTTATATTTATGCATACGATCATTTGCACATTTTCTTTCTTTTCTCTTCTAATTTTACCAAATTCTGAACAATTAATATATGGCATCTATATAAATGTAAAAGGTTGAGACTTAACAGTCTCCAAGTACAGAGTGTCATCTTCTTCCTTTCAGTGAACGGATTCCTCTACACACAATTTTTCTCAGTTTCTGTCACAGTTTGATTTAGATGTGTGAGCCTAACTTTGGGCCAATGGGCTATGAGCAGAAGCGATGGGTGCGAGTCCCAGATCATCTCCTTGAGGAAGTTTGCCCAGAACTCTCTGTGACCTTCCTAAGCACTGGGCGAGACACGCCACACTCAGGAGCAGCTGGCTTCAGGTGACAGAGCTGCCCTGTTGTCTCTGCTCAATTACCCTCTGGACTGTGACATGAGACAGAAATCAATCGCTAACTTATTTTATTCACTATATTCTACAGTTTCTTTATTACAGTGACTTAGCTGTTACCCTCAACACCACTGACCAACCCAAGTAGGACATGACCACAGAATTAGCTTATACTGTTTGTTGTTTAATATAAAGGCATACAGCTATTTCCCTACTTCTTTCTCATTGTTCTGTGAGTATTTATACTCAATCACAAAGTGACTCTACCTTACCGAAGAATAACATTGGTTAAAAATAAAACAAAATTACCGTAATTTTTTTTTAAATCTTGCCTTATTATTAGGCCTATGCAATATGAATATTCGCATAAACTATGTGCATTCTTTTGCAACAAATCTTCAACAACTGACACAAAATGACTAGACAGAATGTTATATGGAGGGAAATGTGATATGAAGAAGTCTACAGCTCACTCATGTAAGTTCTCTTCATCGACACCCAATACGAAAATAATGAATGCCAGCATAGATAAAAATATGACATTTCCTTCATCATAAAAGAGCAATTTTTCAGGCAATGGTGTTAGTTTTACTTAAAATATGTCCTTTGTTATACTTCAGTACAACATGGAAAAATGCTTATGGGGAACAACTGTAAAAGCATAGCCAATCTATAGTTTATATGGTTATATTTGTAAATCTTTATTTTAGATCAATTTGGGGCAAGTTATTTTCACTTGAGTGGGATAGGGTATGATTAAATTGGTTTTGTTCTAAAAACGTATAGCTTCATCTATTTCCTGAACTCTGTCTCGGGTGATTTGCATTCTATTGTCCATGCTGTTCACTGACACCTACCGTAACAGAATCATATCTCTCTAATTTTGTTCTATTTCTTTTCTTACCTCCTCTTAATTACCCCTTTTGTACCTCTGGTCTATAGTCTCCGTGTCTCTAATACATAGAGGTACTAATTTCACAACCCCGAAGGCTTGTCAGGTTAAAGATTAATGAGCAGACTATACCCAGAAGCTTGAAAAGGTTAGGCATAATTACAAATGGGTATTTTATGCAATGCTGGAGATGTGCAAGCTGGTTTTTTATAAAAGGGCAAGAAAAAAGGTAATGAAACTTATGGGATTCATGTCAACTATTGTATCTCAGAAAAAAAAGGTCTTGTTAAAATGAGAAATTAACATGCTAACTAAAAAGGATTAAGTTCTACCCTTTGTTTTATTCACGATTCACATACACACACACACACACACTCACACACATTCACACACACTCACACTACCAACTACCATATGGCAGAAATTGGGAATAATCACAGACCTGTACTATCATTGGCTTTTAATTTTACCTTTGTTCTTTATGACGAAAAAGTTGTTTTTCATATTAATAGTAAAAAGAAAAGTTATAATTTGAAAAAACATAGTAGATGAGCATTTCTATGGGAAAAAATTAAATAGCATACGGAAAGGGAATATGTAGTTTCCACTTGAAATTTTATAGCTCACCATGAAAAGAGCTACTTTCCATGAAAAAATAATTTAAAGCTTCTTTAGAGGTTCAGTTACACGATCGTAAAACGTAAGCGAAACAGCTGGCCATCCCAGCACCGAGGGGATGGCATTAGGATCATAGTAATTAAAAGAAATCCAGTCAGTGTTTTAGTAATTATAAAGTGTTACCAGGGTTAAAACATCCGTGTTGAAAAGTCAGAAAGCTATTGACCTAATTGCAGGTGCTTTTTTCCCAAAATGTTTCAGAACAAGGGAATACGTTGAAATTAACTTTGTTCAAAAGGAAAGAAAAATGAGAATATTGATCTCTAAACGCTGAGTTGAGAAGTGAGGATTTTTTTATAGCAGAGATTAGACATTAGCAAAGTTAATTCATTTCCTCTCAGAGTATTCAGCCCGCAGTAAGCGCATCCCTCACGCTTGTTCATTATATTTCTCCACATGCTCCACTCAGTGACTTCGCATTGTAGTCTCTCGTACTTGTATCAACATTTTTCTCTGTTAAATAATGTACATTAACAAGTGAACATAAAGGTTTTCATTTCATTTAAAAGGGAGAAATAAAAACACTCTGTGACTCTATTACCCCCTCTACCTACTACCCCATTACACTCATCTTTATAGCCAAAATCTTTGAAATACTTGTCAATTTTTCTTATCTCCCCTGCTTTAAGCCACTGGGATGTGGGGGTTTCTTTATCTTCACAGCACACAGCCTAGTATATACTGATTAACACAACTTTCAAAATGATGTGTGCATTCCAGACCTCCAGTCACATATATGATTGTCACGGACACCTAATTACTCTTTTATTTTTAATCCTATTCTCAACCTTGAAGGTCAGTGTCATATTATCAAGACGTAAGTCAGATCATGTCACTCTTTTGCTCAAAACTCTCCAAAGGCTTTCTATCTATTTATCAAATGCCTAAAGTTGTTACAACAGCCTGCAAGAAGGGTAACTATTCATTCCGGTATCCAGCACAGTATCCAGATATAATCATTAAGTTCACTTTTCACTTTCAAAAATATAAGATGATGAGATAAACTTATGAGAATTTGGCCCTTCTCATCACCTCAATGACCTCGTCTTTCATATTTCTCCAGCCCTATTGGTCTCCTAGTTATTTCTTAAACACCTAAGACACCCTTAAATTCTAAGACTTTTTGCATAAGCTATTCCCATTTCCTGGCATGGTCTTCTCTGTACAGACACTGGGGTTCCTCTTTGCCTTAATCCCATCTTTACATAAATGGCACATTTGTTATGTGGTTTCCTCAACTTCCATGTTTTAAATTGTATACCATCCAGTAATATACCTCCTTGATTAATTAATAGGTCACCATTACACTGACCACCTATGATATACCAGTATGATATAATGTCCTTACTTCATTTATTAAATATCTTCTCACACTAGAATGTACTCCCCATGAAGACAGCTTTTTCCACCCACTGAACCTACAACAGTGCCTTCATATAGTAGGTGCTCTATAAATATTTTTGAATGGATAAAGTCTCTAACGTAAAGTAGTTGTTTAGGTCTTTAAAAGGGGATCGTTTCTCTTCAACTTCAGTCGCATTCAACTGACTTAAAGATGATCTGTGTCTTAGAATGGATCTCCTAGAACAGAAGCTTAGAAAAGGATTAAGAGGCCATACTTTACTTGGATGGTTTAAATCTTCAGAAAGAATGAGGAAAGAGTCAAGTGGATGAATATATCACGAGAAGCAATGTAAGGTAATGCATTGCAATACTAGCTGTCGCTTCACAATGAGCTGTAGAGACCCAGAAGTTTGTTTCATGGGTGGCTTTGCTC
>NW_011888794.1:11928236-11930355 GCF_000151845.1 Pteropus vampyrus
TCCTTCCTTCTGGACTCTTCTGGAAAGTGTGCTACCAAAGCTGCTTTAACAGGCGTGGGTGCTCCATTTCTCCCTATAAGGTAAAACAGAACCTGCCTCTGCATTCCAACTTACTGTGCAAGGGCTACCATTACTGACTCAGTTTAGACACAGGCCAAGACACAGCATCATCCTAAGAAAAAAGAACCAGATTTCCTGATGACGGGTTGCTTATGTAAGGTCCCCTCAAACTCAGTAAGTCCAAAGCAGTATGTCTCCAACCTTCAAAATCCATATCTATTCAATAAACAAAAATTTTCCTAATACTCACTTTTTCTGAATTTAAAATATAATATTTTGGGGATATATGGAGGTTTGGATTCTATGTTTTTAAGCCATGCCACCGTCATGGTCACTCCATTGTTGACACAGGAAGAGATTCTAGTCTGAAATCTGCAAATCTTTTTCACAAGATTACTACCTACATTCAGGATCGTTAGGCATCAAATGGAGAGCTTACACAATTTAACTCTATTTTGAATAGCCTGGCGAGTGCAATTATTACGTGTTCATGACACGACCTCATAATTTCAAAGTTAGATATTAAATTAGAAAATATGATCTCATTTTTATATTTTAAAGACAAAAGTATTTAGCAGCAAAAATAAGAACTTCTTTCATCTGTAACTAACATAGTTTTTTCTCATGTTCTTATTAAGAAATGACGTGATGGCCATGATTTCTTTGTTATTTCATTTATTTTATGGCTATTTAAGTAAAGCTATGATAGAGAAACGGGTAATAAAATTGATAAGGAGAAATGGTTTGGAAACCTTTACCCACTTCATGTCCAGATCAGAATGCATTTACCAAGACGTTCTTACCCAGGAGCCTTCAGCACAAATGTTATCTACAAAACCAACAATACTGGAGCAGAAATCAGTGAAGAATCTGCTTTAAAGGCTCACATAGTTTCTGTCCCTTGATTAAAATTTTTCTTTCCTGGTTTTGCTGGTTTGGGAACTTCTGCTGATGTTTTCCTAGGAACATTTCCACCAAATGAAAATCTGTTTCAATTTACTCACTTTAGAGATACAGCAAGATTTTGTCCATCCGAGGAGTTATTTTCCTATTAACATGGAATAGACTAACGACTGAAAAAGGAATATGACAAAGTCAAAAAGCGCATAGAGGACAGGTTACAAAAAAGAAGGAGAAAGCCTGAGGATGGGGGCGGGGCATGACATTGATGCAACTTGGGAACACATTGTATCCGAAGGTCGCATTTAAGCTGTGGGGCGGCAGAGCGGGGTCCCGTCCGCACTTACTATGTTAGCTCGTGTGGCCTTCGCTACAGCCGGATCAGTCTTGTTTTCTCCATATCACACAAAGAAACTAAGGTTCGGTAGTGTTTGGAAACCTGTCCCAAATCACACACATCAATATTCCTCAAACTTCTGATTGCAGTAGAAGCACTCGTGGAGGTATTAAAAAATGCCTGCCCCCGAAGCTTCCAGTTAGGTGTTTAGTCTGCAGTTTTCATTACCTCTCCAGTGAGTAGACTGACTGGGACAGCAAGTAGCAAAGCCAGGGTTCCAAATCTATTTTCCTGCGTTCACGAAAGGACTAAGTCTCAGCCTAAACCACCACTGAACAGGAAACGAAATTGATATAGTTTATAATAGCCAGTGTCCTTTCTTCTCTGCTCATTTAAACATTAACACTGGACATGACCTTAATTAACCTTGGACATACCTTATTCCCCTTCAAATGAAAGAAGAAGATTTCTGCGACCACTTCTTTTAGAATTCTGTCCTACATGTACACTGCCTAAGCTAATTAATTTGGCTACTGCTTTGCGATACATTTAAATCTGAGCAGTTCCAAAGTTTTGTCTGGTAGCAATATTGGAGATCAATAAAAAATGTGACTACTGTTTTGTCCAGAGAAGTAGAAATTGTCATTAATATGATAGCATGCTCCGAGGAGGCTCACGGGAGCTGAAGCTTTGAGGTTCTATGGTGTTACCTGTTTTCCCACTACACATATTGAATCAGTAGCACGTAGGTTTAGAAGCGAAGCTAATCGTCAGCAGTAAAGAGTGGATGCGCTGTGGTCAGGTGAATTCTGCCATCGGAGC
>NW_011888794.1:11930405-11932433 GCF_000151845.1 Pteropus vampyrus
CTCTCGTACTTGTATCAACATTTTTCTCTGTTAAATAATGTACATTAACAAGTGAACATAAAGGTTTTCATTTCATTTAAAAGGGAGAAATAAAAACACTCTGTGACTCTATTACCCCCTCTACCTACTACCCCATTACACTCATCTTTATAGCCAAAATCTTTGAAATACTTGTCAATTTTTCTTATCTCCCCTGCTTTAAGCCACTGGGATGTGGGGGTTTCTTTATCTTCACAGCACACAGCCTACTATATACTGATTAACACAACTTTCAAAATGATGTGTGCATTCCAGACCTCCAGTCACATATATGATTGTCACGGACACCTAATTACTCTTTTATTTTTAATCCTATTCTCAACCTTGAAGGTCAGTGTCATATTATCAAGACGTAAGTCAGATCATGTCACTCTTTTGCTCAAAACTCTCCAAAGGCTTTCTATCTATTTATCAAATGCCTAAAGTTGTTACAACAGCCTGCAAGAAGGGTAACTATTCATTCCGGTATCCAGCACAGTATCCAGATATAATCATTAAGTTCACTTTTCACTTTCAAAAATATAAGATGATGAGATAAACTTATGAGAATTTGGCCCTTCTCATCACCTCAATGACCTCGTCTTTCATATTTCTCCAGCCCTATTGGTCTCCTAGTTATTTCTTAAACACCTAAGACACCCTTAAATTCTAAGACTTTTTGCATAAGCTATTCCCATTTCCTGGCATGGTCTTCTCTGTACAGACACTGGGGTTCCTCTTTGCCTTAATCCCATCTTTACATAAATGGCACATTTGTTATGTGGTTTCCTCAACTTCCATGTTTTAAATTGTATACCATCCAGTAATATACCTCCTTGATTAATTAATAGGTCACCATTACACTGACCACCTATGATATACCAGTATGATATAATGTCCTTACTTCATTTATTAAATATCTTCTCACACTAGAATGTACTCCCCATGAAGACAGCTTTTTCCACCCACTGAACCTACAACAGTGCCTTCGTATAGTAGGTGCTCTATAAATATTTTTGAATGGATAAAGTCTCTAACGTAAAGTAGTTGTTTAGGTCTTTAAAAGGGGATTGTTTCTCTTCAACTTCAGTCGCATTCAACTGACTTAAAGATGATCTGTGTCTTAGAATGGATCTCCTAGAACAGAAGCTTAGAAAAGGATTAAGAGGCCATACTTTACTTGGATGGTTTAAATCTTCAGAAAGAATGAGGAAAGAGTCAAGTGGATGAATATATCACGAGAAGCAATGTAAGGTAATGCATTGCAATACTAGCTGTCGCTTCACAATGAGCTGTAGAGACCCAGAAGTTTGTTTCATGGGTGGCTTTGCTCAGGCGCATGGAATATTTCTTGAAAGGCAAAGTGGAGAAACCCTGCCTTAGATCAGTCTATGACAGGGGGAAAAAAGAGAGCAAACCGATCTACTCAGCTCACTCCTGTCTCACGTTCCCATTCGTCAAAGTTAGCTGCTCGGGGATTCGACGGCCCTGAACCACCTGGTTGCATCCTTTGGCTCTTCTGCAACTGCTCAGACAGCTGCATCCTAAACCCTGCAGTGTGGGGTTTAAGTTTATTAGTATTTTAAGGAGCCAAAGGCATGAGTCTGGTTGCACTCAGGCAGAAAAACAGTGCCAACCCATGCAGGGATGGGAGGTGAGGGCAGCTGCTGAGGAGGCAAGGGGCTCAGTGTCTGGGGGTCGGCGAAATCAGAGAAAACTTGAGAGGGTACCTAAGACATGTGCTTTATAACCACTGTTTTTAATTGGTCACATCCATATATTATGGCCACAATTACTACATCCACTTCTCTTTTTCGGGGAAATACACACATTGATTTTGTTTTCTTCCTTTCTATTAGCTATATAATGTTAATTTGTAATTAGCTGCCTAGACTGAATGTTCAGCTTTGAATAACAAAATGTTAAAGAAAAGACATGCTAAAAGTATAAAAGAAAACGTTATACACTTAGAATATAATCTGTAGAGAAATCTCGCAGCACCTGAAAACC
>NW_011888794.1:11933778-11943139 GCF_000151845.1 Pteropus vampyrus
GGCACACAATGTACAAGTGTTTCTACCAGGTATTTTGGGTCTTTTAAAGATGAACAAGATGTTTGCCCATCCTCAGAAAGTCTAAAACTCACTGCTTAGGTCAATTTAGTGCAAAAGCAGTAGCCAAACAATTAACTGAAAAACGAATTAAAAGCAGTGACACATACAACACAAATTATGTTATAAAATAGATATACCAGTTATAAAATAGATATACCAGTTTTTTTGGTATATCTATTTCACCATCAGAGACCAGAGCAGGGGATCAGTCAAGAAACTGAATGACAAAAGATAAGAGACAGACCGAAGGACAAGCATAAAGACCAGGGCCCAGAAAACAGGCAAGAAGATGTGGGGACAGAAGAAAAGGAAGAGATAAAGGAAAATGGTGGGCAAGGAATCGGTAAAGCAAATAAAAAATAACAATGTGCGTAAAAAAGAAAAACAGATCTATTTTCATGTAAAATGATGAAAGAGCTTCTTTCCGAAATGTTAATATATGAGAAAATGATGTTCAAATAAGCTGCACTGACAAATCCCCACAGAAAATGAAACTGAACAATATCCCAGTTATCTGAGGAGCTGATAACTGGAAGCGATCATTTGCTGCTGACTGGTGTGAAGCCGTCTGCTTTCACAATTTAGCGTCACAACTGGGAAGGGCAGCTGTCTGTCGGGCAGTCCGGGCGCCAGTCCCGACTGGTCAAATGCTATCACCCTGAGCACGTCACAGCTCCTTTGAACTTTAGTTTTTTCCTCTGTAAAATGGTGCCAGGCGAAGAACGGGTTGGGGGTGGCGCCGGGTGAGGAGAGATTTCAGTTCCAAGATTCTGAGACGTGGTAACGTACACGGTAAAGACAGAATAGGACAATGAAGTAGAGAACAGCATAAGGGCGCCGTGCACAGGCCACAGAGCAGGGGCTCAGAGAAAAAGTCTACTGTGTGACATACTCCATGGAGCAAGTGAGATTTAAACCAGTGTTGTAACAGGACTCTGAACAGTTTGGGGGAAATGCAAAGGGAAAGGCATGAGGAGAGAAAAGTGACAAAATGTGTGCTTAGGCAATGGCAACGCTTCAGTTTGGCTTAAGAAGAGAGAAATTTAGGCAGGTGGGAGAGAAAAAGCGAGTCAAGATTCAAAGACTTGGCATAAGATGCATATCGTGTGGCTGAGGGCGATGTCAGTTTTCTTTCTAACGCGACTCTATGTGTAATGTAGGGTGGAGTCTCACTTAGGTGATTCCAGTGTCACCTCTTCTAGTCCAGACCTGTGGCCCCTTAGCCAACCAATCCAGGCTCTTTCCCACCAGCCTCTCTAAACCCAGCTCAACACAGGCAGCTGTGACCAACACAAAAACCTGGGCAGGAAAATTTAACTCTATTTTCTAGTCTTACTTTTGCAATACTGAGCTGGTCTCTGAGGTAAAATGGAGCCAGAGGTGTATCACTGGAGTGGGGAACCTGGGGAATGGAAGGAAGTAACAGGTGAGAGCAACAGCAGAGGCTTTGCCATCTGCAACGGGAGACAGGTAAGGGGATGGGAGGCCATCCACAAGACTCCAAGCATCTGCCCGGAACCTCGCACGCCTGGTGGTGCCCATCAGGAGAAGGAGAAAGACTGCAGACAGATGCGAGGAGCAGTCTGACCGGGCCTCACTGGGGGTGGGGCGGGCATATTTACTGGGACTGCACCTTGTAGTATGAGAATGAGTCGAATGGACTGGAATGGGAGCAGAGGCGTTTTAGAGAGAACTGAAAAATATAATCCGCGGTGGAAATCAGCTACCGCATGTAGAGAAGGGAAGCCAGTAAACTCTGAGAACACTCTTCCTGATGAGAAAGCGGGGCGAACTGTTGGCTCATAGTCTCTTCCTATTCCTCCGGGGCTTGACGGCCTTTACTCCTTACCGTCATGCTGAGGGTGGCCAGGGAAGCAGGACTCCGTGTTCGCACATCACGAAAAATCCGGGAGACACAAAAGAGCCCGCGTAAGTCAGGAGGACGGGAAGAACGCACACATGAGAAAGGCCACGCGTAATTCCCTAGCCTTCACGGAAGGGTTCGTTTGTGGCATTTGTACTCGATGTGTATGATGCCCGCTCAGCTGTGCTGCAGTAAAATACTCCACACTGCACAAATAAAACAGATATTGTGCAGGATCCAAGGGCGTTTTTCTGAGTAGTGGTGTTTTGGTCCTAGTTTTGCATTTAATCGTCTCAGGTGTAACAAACCTGTGGCCTTCTCCGACACGCTGCCATCAGTCTGCCATTGGAGATGAAGTCATGATGTTCAGTGATTCAGGTCTATTCATCCTTAATTCACAGAAAGGAAAAGAGGGCGTTTTCCCTATCTGTGTGAGGGCTTGCTATCCAAAACCGTTTGTATATTGAAGGGGCTGAAACCACTTCTGCCGTCACCTGAATTGAACCCTCAGGCCTCACTGGATAATGCTGATCTAGTAAAGCCCAGAAAAGGTATATCTGGTGCTATAGTTTCTAATTAATTTTAATCTCCATACTTGAATCTGTTTTGTTGTCAGGTCATGGAATAAAAGTCAAGAAACCAAGAGCAAATGTAATTGATGTGAATTCACCAGTTAAGGTGGGTATTAAGGTGGGTATGTCAGTGTGCTCAGTGTGCTCAGCTTTTTTTTATCTTGTGCCTTTTGCTAGAAAGTACGGGGAGGAAAAAAGCATCCGTGCCATAGATCGCTACGGTTGTACCCGATACTTCAAACATGGGTGATCTGACTTCAAAAGGTTTATAATGACAGACACGAAACAAGCTGCCCTGATTCTGATCATCCCTATGGGAGATAAACAATACCTGGTCTCCTCAGGGTGGAAAATGAATAAATGGGTTTGGATGCTATTTGCTAAAGCAAGGTCACCACGGCTGAATAGCAATTTAGGATGCATAACAGTCAAACAGAGACATTTGGTCCTTGGTTGTCT
Source organism: Pteropus vampyrus (assembly GCF_000151845.1). Taxonomy (NCBI): domain Eukaryota; kingdom Metazoa; phylum Chordata; class Mammalia; order Chiroptera; family Pteropodidae; genus Pteropus; species Pteropus vampyrus. The sequence continues at coordinate 11,936,734 of NW_011888794.1, forward strand.
AATTTAAGGTATTAAATTTGTAAGATACTGTTTTTAATTCACAGTTTTAATATAATTGTGTTTACTCAATTGGAGTTGTTGGACATTGTAATTTCTAAGTTCTAATCTGTTTTGAAAAAAGGCAGAGCAAGCATTGATTGTCCTCATTAAAGTTTGAACAGCAGCTATAAAAGCAGCATGATGGAGCTGAACATCAGCTTAAAGGAAACAAGAAGGGAAATGATGGAAGCAGGCCATGGAACAGAAAAAGAGCTTAAATTTTCACACCTGTTCTAAGCACCCTCTTGGGTTATTTGCTGAGGGGAAAAGGGGGCTCTGCAAATTGAGCATATGACGAGGTGAGGCATGAAAAGTTGCTAACGGCAAGAAGGATTTATCCCAAATATTCCAAAGGCAGCATTAGAGAGTGCAGGGGTTGACAGGGGTCTGTGAACAGGAGAGGTATTCGCGCAATTATGTCGGGAAATGTCACAAAAGTTCAGAAGCCCAGCTCAGAAAGGAAGAGGGGAAAACAAGTTCTGGCATCAAGAAAGAACCTGAAGGCTGAAGCAAATTTTTATTTGAATGCTTTTCTCCTTCATCTTTCTCTTGAAACATTCTTCTTTAAAATTTTTATTTTATGATGACCTGGTAATTTGATATTCATCACCTTTAAAAAAAAAATCTCTGAATTAGAGAGCGAAATAATAACTGTTGTGGCCTATTTTGCTACTATGTGATTAGATGTCTGATGAGTCAATAGTCCAGGATGAATGAGATATTACAGCTCATAATACCTTTGGGGTCTCGTGGACAGTTAATCGCCTTTGGAAAGAAATAGTACTCAAGCTTCAAATTCCAGCTGAACTCTGCATGCTATGGGGCAGGAGAACTCAGACCAGATGAGTCCCTTTCACAAGCACATGCCATGCTGTGTGGATCCGGCTGCGGAAGCAGTTTGCCAATCTTACCTTCAGAAACGCATAGTCGGTGTTCAGCCAATAATGAATGTCAAAATAATACTTAGCTTCCCTTTGGGTGAATCAAAAGGCTCTGGCCAGAAAACAGGCATAATAACCTTTCTGCTATGTTTCTCATTAATTGTCCTTCAAACTGAGAGAGGTATTTTCAGAAGAAGGTTTGCTTGTGCTGAAAGATAAAGGAGCAGAGAACAGTGTGAAAAGTACTGAATTGGACAAAACCATTTTGGGTGATTTACTGCATAGATGAAAACGAACGTCCAGTCTTGGCACTGGGATCTGCACATGAAACTGACAAGCCTCTACATGTCCATTACTAGGTTAGACTAGATAACAGCTATGGCACGTCTGCAAAATGAAGATTTGCAAAATGAGCTCTGTATGTTTCCCCTTTGACCCTCTACCCAATCAAATTTCCAGCCCTAATTTGAGACCAAGGAGAACGAAGCCCAAAAGTCTGAGATCCGAGAAGTGAGAGCGAGAAACGCACAATGCTTGTATAGACATACGGGATGAGCAGGAAAAGCAGGGCCCCATCCAGAGAGGGAGCAGTTGGTAAATAAAGTTCCCATCTTAGGTTTGGACACACAGCCTCCTTGTCTTCTAGACAAAAGGAAAATGCTGGAAGAGAGACAGTTGTAAAAAACATACGCCAGCAAGGAAAGTAGAAGCCGACGCTGGAGATGAAACGCCAGTTCGGGTCTGGGAAAAATGAGACTCGGTCATGAATGACAGGCAAAGTCTCGTGAAATCAGCATGGCAGAGGCCCCTTAAGAGAGAAAAGAAATCCTGGTGAGTGGGAAGAAAACAAAGACCAGCCTCTGAAAGTCGGGTGGATAAACCAAGGCGATGAGACGATGACTTCGCAAAAGCTTCAACAAGTGTTTTTCCCAAACTTCCCGTCACTCCAGGGGTAATTCCAAACGAGCCGCTAGTGATGACAGAAAGCTTCCCAGAGAATACATTTATTTCACTGAAGCCTCTGGATTCTCCGTTCCAAGAAAATGTGTAAACGGTGCTTTCCTATATATCCGATGTTCTCCTTTATCACTGGGCACTTGTTGTTTTATGTAGATTTTAATGGGTTTTGGTTTTATTGTAGCAGGGCATAAATTAATAATAAATTTTTAAAATACTGTCCAATCTTGGTTCTACCTAGGTCTTTCAAACTACAGAAAAAAGAGATTCAAAGAAATATATATTATATAAAATATATATTCACATTAAATGTAAATATATGTGTATGTGTGTGTGTATGTATGTGTGTATATGTAAATATATTCTATGACAATAAGAGGGTGGATATATGACTCGCTTAAAAAAAACAGTCTCATGAATCAGTTGTTTAAGGTTGTTAGCAACTGCCTTCACGTGAAGCTTCTTTTGAGGAAACACAATGCACCTCATAGAAATAAAAATCAGAAAAGTGTTTGCAATAAGTCAGATTCTCAAAATATAGAATGATGAACAATAATGCAAAAATTTCAGGACCAGAGCAAATAAAAGAGATATTGAGACTAAATCTGTCTTCCTGTCAGTGAAATACAGCCCATGTATGCTAAAAATGTCATTGATTATACACATTTTTCAGAAACAGTTTCTTCACTATAGACATTATATAGAGGAGACTGCACTTTGCCAAAACAAATATATCAATGAGGAAGAGAAAAATGTGTGAAAAAATAGTGATAGAAAATAGAATAATCCTGTAATAACACAACTCTGGAAGCTCACTCTAAGCCAAGCACTGTTTATGTACTTCAATGAACATTTACTCCTTAAATCCTCCGACTGCCTTAGGAGGAAGCCTCCAAGAGGTTATATTGTTTGTCTCAGGCTGTGCACCTAGGTTATCAGGGGCAGACCCAGATTCAAACTCTGGTTACCTGATTCTAGAGCTCACCTTCACCATAAAATTCTTAAAGAACTAAGCAGAACGGGAAAGATGACAAAATGGAGAGACAGAAGTCTTCCTTTTCATAACAAAGTTCATGATGAAAAAGTTTATGAAAGCATCAGTGCTGAGAATATTATGAGTGAAATACGTACTTATACTGCTCATAGTATTCAATTTATCAATCAGTATTCATGGAATACCTAATATTTTCAAGAAGCAATGCCAGTTGTTGGGGAAGATACAAGAAATCTATTTGTTTGCCTTCATCTCTTTCCATGGGACCTGACCCTTCAGTGACTCCCTCATGCCTCAGAAAAAAATGCAAATCCTTAGTTTAGCATTAAGGCCCTTTATGATCTAGCCTTGCTACCGAGGCTACCTTGCTAGCCTTGCTCTTACGGCTTGTTCTCCAGCCGTTCTAAAGTAGCCACAGTCATCTCTCATGTCTTAGTGAGTTTCCACGGGCTGTTCCCCGCAACAGAAACTCCCCACCACCACCCCACACCATTCCTATCACCTTTGTCCCGGCTAAAAGATACCCTTCCAAATTCAACACAAATGTATGTGTGAAGTCTTGTCTGACTACATGCAAGTCTGGGTTAGGTATTCCTCCTTTCTGTTCTCCCAGCCTGCCACATTACCATTTTCAGCTTTTCTCTACCACTAAAATTTAAAAATGTTTTCAAGTAGGAATTAAATGATTCATCCGTTTTTCCCTGCACTAAGTTTGGCCATAGGAGCCATGTAAAAATTTGGATTAGTAAAAGAATGACAGATTTTAAATAGTGAAGATATGCAACACATGATAGATAATTAGCAAATTTTGAAAAGAAATAGAAAATCGAGAAGTCAAAAAAAAACAGTATTTGACTTGTTCTCGAAACCACCTTTTTCACTTCACAAAGGATTTGAAACATTTTAGAAAATTCATCTTAGAAAAAACACAAAAAATAGAATATATAGTTAAAAGAATCATTACAGAGAGGAAGCAATTACATCTTGGGTTGGAGAAGCATACTAGGAAAGCATTCCACATCGAGCCATAAAAGAGAGGGGCACGGGATCCACAAACATAGCTCCTAGTGACCAAAGCATGACGTTACCGGATTCTCAGGGGCCATAATATGAAATCAAATAAGTTTTTCAGCCGAAGCAGAGCTATTCTTGATTGGTAAACCTGAGGGAAATTTCTTCCTTGTTTTCTCATAAAGAAGACTCAGTGTGATAAAGCGCTCGATGTTTCCTATGCTTTCTTAGACTTCCTATAATGATGCATTTCACAGAACTATTTCAAATAAATTCTTTCAATGTAGGCCAATGACCCGGCACTAAAGCATAATTCAGTAGAAGTATACTTAAGAAGGGTCAAAACAACACTGTCTGACACACTATGAGAGACCTCTGATGGCTGGACTTGATCCAAAGGTAACTCTCAGGACAGCCAGGAGAGCACATGTTGCATGGCCTTTCGGGAAATTCTCCAAAAATACGTAACTCACAATGGGCATTTAGTAACAATCTGACAGCACGAATTTCGAGAGTATGTTATTTAGCAGAAATCTAAAGAAGTGCTGTTCTTCTGATCGAAGCACATGTCCATGCATTTCCAACCAAGCGGGAAGAGTAAATATGAAATGAAGACTCTAATGAAGATTTATGCCTGAGTGGATGACCAACCAACCATTTCAGAGGTGTACACCTGGTGAAATTTGAATTTGTTTTCCTTAGAAATTAATCCTGAATCTACACCAAGAAATAAATAATTGGGCGATTGATGGCAAAAGTTCTAGGACAAAGCGTCATTGTTACTTTTCCCTAAATGTTTCCTAGAGTTAGTATTACCAATAAATAACCACAATTTTTAAAAAATTTTTTAAATTAAAAAAAAGCGTATATGTCTGTGTTTCAATAAAGTCCACATGGACTTTTCCAGTGTAGAACAATCTATCTTCCTGTTATGTCCTCCGAGATGAATGAGTTACAAATTAAAATCCTATCTATTCTGGAATTCTGTTTGAAAAGAATATCTGCAAAATAAAAGTTATTTTAATCTTAAAGCATGCGGACACATGTCCATTATCAGGATGGATATAGAAAGTGATGAAAGATGTTCTCTTAACACTACGAACATTGGGGATATGCAGCTCTCTGTCTTCTGAAACACAGCAGCCCAAGTTCAGTCTTATGATACAAGTCATAGGTACAGCTTTTAGAAGCAAATCACATAGATGCTGGGAACAACACCCATACTAGGATGGTAAAAAAAAGATGTGATGGGAGTTCATCAGGCACCAACAGTGTCTGCTACATTTAGATTATCATCACTATTTCAGAGATACAGTAACAATCAGAGAATTCTCTGCCCAAACTGACATGGTTGTTAAGTGGCAGTACCAGGCCCAGAACTGAAGTGCAGTGAACATCTACTGCTTGCCTCCTCAGTGTCTATTCCCTCCTTCCCTGACTTAAAAGGACTCTCACTTTCTCAAATATACAGATGAGATGGTCTATTCCTGGTCAAAGCCAGTCAGTATATCCCATTTTCTGGCAACAGTGATTGGTTCAGGATTGAACACAATGACCTGCAAGAGGAGTAACCTGTCCTGGGCAGAATTATTAGATGGCCCCATGGTCTCTATCCTTTAAGTTACTGCCATGATATTGTTATATTACACAGCAATAAGTCACATTGTAATTCAGGTGGCTAATCAGATAAACTTTAAGGTAGGGAGATTATCTAGGTGGGCCTAACTTAATCATATCAGGCCTTTAAAAGCAAAACATTTGCTCAGGCTGGTAACAGAAAAGAAAATCAGAGAAGCATGGGAAATTTTTGCCATGCTGTTTCTGGCCTGAAGATGGAGAAGGTGATATGGTAAAGGAATGTGGGAAGACTCTAAGAGGATGAGACTAGATGACACTTGGCAAGGAAATGGCGGCCTCAAGTCCTACAACCACACAGAACTAAATTCTTCCAACAACAAGCAGCAGCTTGAACACCATTTTTTCCTAGTTTCCAGATGAGAACTCAGTCTAGCTAACGTCTCAAATTCAGCTGTGTAAAGCCCGGAACAGAGAATGCCTGACCTATAGAAACTGTGAGAAAGTAAATCTGCATTACTTAAACCATTAAGTCTGTGGCTATATTATTATCAGAACAAATTTCTAGCAAAGTTTGACGCACCTACTTGATTCAATAGACATTGAATAGAAATAATTGTGTACATCCACGCAGTGTTTTACAAGAATGTTCACAGTCACTATATTCATAATATTGCAAAATTATAAACGAGCTGCATGTTCATCAATAGTAGATTAAATAAGTTTACTTGTAAAGTTCACTACCCTTAAATAAAAAAGAACAATCTACAGACAGTACAGCAAAAATGTGATAAACTTCAAAAGATAATGTTGAGTAGAAGAAGCCAAACACAAAAGAATATGTACTCTTCTGTTTACATCAAGTTCAAGAACAGGTAGAATTAAAATTATTGTAATAGCTGTCAGTGGTCGCTTCTGGGAGAGGGCACTGAAAAGATGGGGAAACAGG
>NW_011888794.1:11943720-11956967 GCF_000151845.1 Pteropus vampyrus
CCTAACTTAATCATATCAGGCCTTTAAAAGCAAAACATTTGCTCAGGCTGGTAACAGAAAAGAAAATCAGAGAAGCATGGGAAATTTTTGCCATGTTGTTTCTGGCCTGAAGATGGAGAGGGTGATATGGTAAAGGAATGTGGGAAGACTCTAAGAGGATGAGACTAGATGACACTTGGCAAGGAAATGGCAACCTCAAGTCCTACAACCACACAGAACTAAATTCTTCCAACAGCAAGCAGCAGCTTGAACACCATTTTTTCCTAGTTTCCAAATGAAAACTCAGTCTAGCTAACGTCTCAAATTCAGCTGTGTAAAGCCCGGAACAGAGAACGTCTGACCTATAGAAACTGTGAGAAAGTAAATCTGCATTACTTAAACCATTAAGTCCGTGGCTATATTATTATCAGAACAAATTTCTAGTAAAGTTTGGCACACCTACCTGATTCAGTAGACATTGAATAGAAATAATTGTGTACATCCACGCAGTGTTTTACAAGAATGTTCACAGTCACTGTATTCATAATATTGCAAAATTATAAACAAGCCGCATGTTCATCAATAGTAGATTAAATAAGTTTACTTATAAAGTTTGCTACCCTTAAATAAAAAAGAACAATCTACAGACAGTACAGCAAAAATGTGATAAACTTCAAAAGATAATGTTGAGTAGAAAAAGCCAAACACAAAAGAATATGTACTCTTCTGTTTGCATCAAGTTCAAGAACAGGTAGAATTAAAATTATTGTAATAGTTGTCAGTGGTCACTTCTGGGAGAGGGCACTGAAAAGATGGGGAAACAGGAGTTTTGATACAAGTGTAAATAAATGTCAAAACCTATCTCATTTCACATTTAAGATTTGAGCATTTTACTATATATATATATTAATTAATTATACCTTAATAAAGTACATTCAATATGAAAGAAAAAACAAAGCAGCTGATAGGCCCAATTATTTGTTGAAAACAATGCAATACACAATTTTTTTAACAGTGTAGAAAAGATGACTTGCCTTAATAGTCTATATAACCATCTCATTTAAAAACAACTTTGAATAATTAAGGTAATAAAAAAATCCCAAGATACTAAAATATAATTTTTAAAGGAACAGCAGTTAAAACATATCCCTACTTTATAGGAAAGTCATCCTGAGAATCATAACCCTTAAGTTTCTACTAGATTCAGTTTTACATAAGCCTTAGTATTCAGAAATCAATAATAACTTCTTATAGAGTGGCACATAACTAGCTCTTTTCCACTCTGTCAAAATCTAACAAACTATAAGTAAAAGTTAGGAATTAAGTTAAGCTGAAAGTACAGAAACAAATTAGCTGTAAATGCCAATATTTTAAATAATAAAATACAAAATATATTGCCCACGAAGTGTAAGAGGGAGAAGTAATCATCTACAAATTTCTGATTTACGAAATAATTAAAGCATTTGAGATTTAAGAAGCAGCAAAGTTCATTTCAGCCACTGACTCAACAGGAAATTTCTCAGGTGAAATTTTTTATCAGGGAGTTTGTAATATCATAAAGCATTAAACTATGGCCTCGATAATATCTCTGCAACAAATGTAGTAACAACGTATTTTCTGCAGTGTCCCCTGATGAAAGCTGGAAATATGAGATTACTAAATGCACGTCCAACAGTGACTCTACAGAGCATAAGGTAAATATCCAAGAATATGGACGTTCTCATCTCAAAGTAGAATTTAGAATATCTGGAGGAGTGGAGGCCAGCCTACCAATTTTACCTGCATGTAAAAATAGCAAAATAGGAAGGAATAATATTCTATTTTTAGGAACATCACTTTAAGATAGTACAGGAGAAATTATATGAAAGTTATTATTTATACATGAAGAGTATTTATATGCAAATCACCTAGTTCTGGAATGGAACAAAAATGTCAACACAACTACTAAAATAAATGGAAGATACTGTGTTCTCACATATCAGCAAATGTGTATATAGTCTGTTTCTGGATTCCTCAGGTTCCTGAACTTTTTTCAAACCAGCAAGTAGTCGTTGGGGTCTAGAAAATGTAACAACTGCAAACTGTCAAGCCTTCTGAAGTACACAATAAATTCCAGTCTCAGTCTTATGATCTGAAATTCTGCCTTTACTATATCAACCACATTAATAATTTCAGGAATGAGTCAGTGCTCCCTGTTTATGTACAAAGATTGGGAAGAATGAGACAAAAAGCACTGTCTCTCTCTACCATGTCTTACTTGCACTGTGTTACAATGTTTAAGATTAGCACTTATGAAATGAAACTTGTGCTTTCTGGATATACAGGCTGTGTTACCTCTATAACATTGCCTAGATTTCAAGAGACAATTTATGTTCCTCTTCAAAACAGGGAAATGAAAGCCACTACACATACTGGCAGAAAATCTTAAAAATCTAGTTATGTTTTATGGCAGCAGTCCCCAACCTTTTTGGCACCAGAGACCAGTGCTCCAATGAGAATCTAATGCCTGAGGATCTGAGGCGCAGCTGAGGCGGTGATGCTAGCTAGCGCTGGGGAGCAGCTGCAAATATGAAGCTTTGCTCTCTAGCCCACCACTCACCTGCTGTGCAGCCCGGTTCCTAACAGGCCATGCACCGGTACCGGTCCGCAGGCCAGCAGTTGGGGACCCCTGTATGATGGCACAGGTGAGTGTGAAACCTGGGAGCTCTGTGACTCTCGGTGTCTATGTGTATCTGTGCCTTTGTGTGAATAAGTATGTGTGTGTGGTTTCTTGCTCTGGTAGCTCTGATCATAGAAACACTACAGAATGTTAGCTGATATCTATAGCTCCAAAACACCTTAACTAATCAATGAAGTATTTTTTAATGAAGAAAATATGGTTTTGTTCTAAGTGTGTAATCCATAGTTTTTGTCACTGAGTATTTTCCTTGTACTATAAATGCTCAAGTTGTCTCTTCTGTATAGTTTTACTCAGATGATAAATGCAATTTTGACAATTATTGCTCTCAAAAAAGGTCAACAGGATTACAGACTGTTCTATGAAAATATAGCAGCATTATTTCCTATCCAACACGAAAAATATTAATTTTTGGTAATTGTAAAACTTTATATTTGTTCCCTTTTGAGAGAACAAAAGGCTCAATATCTCACGCACACACAAAGAAATGAAATACCGCTGAATTTGCTCACAGTATTAGTCAAATCATGCAAGATACCTTTCCTCCACCCTTAAACCCAAAGTGTGGTTAGTACTTCAGCTATTACAGTAATCTTTTCTGACTCTCTCAGAAGACAGTTAAAGCATAATAGACATTCCATGGGATGAGTTGCACAAATACAAATACTGGTATAATGGCAGCCATTATTCCAGAGTTTTAATCTATTTCAGGAGTCACCAGAGAAATCTAGAATCCAAGAAGAAAACTCTCTGGAGATAAGGTATTGCCCCTAATTTCCTTTGCTCTAAAGTGCATGGTATAGTCATGTTAGATATATCATGAGAAAAAACTAAAATTAGTTATCTTTATGAATCCATGACTATGATAAAAAGATAATTAAAACACACATACACAAATACTGTGGATATAATCACATAAAACCAATGAGAAATGATTATAACAATATTGTCAAAAATAAGTTTAAAAATAAAAACCAAAAATACCATATACAAACTATTAGACCATGGTTTTTAGCCGGCAAAGAAGAAAAGTGAAGAAGCTTGTTATTAAACATTCATAACAATGCACCGGAGATAAACAAATCATATAAATTAATTGGATATATCTCTTCATAAACTATAGTTCCAGTAACTTGTGACTTAAAAATATATATGACATTTCAATGTGTTTTATGAAGCATCTAATTAAAACATGGTGGTAACGGAATATTTTTATGCAAGCAAATACCTACCCACAGTCATGAATTAGTTGCAAGTATGTCAATTAACCGGTGGTAACAAAGAAATAAAGATGAAACAAAAACTATTTAAGAACCACGATTTAACCAAGAAAAAAATTAAAATCAATGTACAAAATGCTATGTTTCATTAATGAACTGAAATTTTTCATTCTTAAACCAGTAACTGGAACTTAGTTCACTTTTATAGAGACCATTTATTTTCGTGAAATGCTCCAGATTTTGGAGAGAGTGACCTGTATGACCCGTACCAAATACAAACGATATTTCCACATCCTGTTTTATAAATTCACAAATTGTAGAAGTGCAAACACTTGACGTCACCATAAATGAGAGTTGTACAGGTTTGTTAAAAGCTTTTTATAAAACTATAGACGATAAAGTGCACATATTTAAAGCATACAATTTGACATATGCAAGCCCTGTGAAACCACCCCTGTAATCAAGATACAAATATAACTGCCACCCACAAAAGTTTCTTAGTGCCCCCATGTAATCACTCATTCAAGTCACCACCCAACCAATGGTGTCACAACATAGTCTAGTTTGCGTGTCCTAGAAATTTAACTAAATGGAATCATATGGCATACACTTTTTGTCTAGCTTCATTCCACAAAACTACTTTGAGATTCATTTATGTCACTGCTTGTGTAGATAGGTTGATTTGTTATGTTTTGTTTTTTTTCCGAGGTAACACTGCATTGTATGGGTATAAAAGAATCTGTTTACTCACCTACCTATTGTGGACCTTTAAACTGTTTCCAGTTTTGGCTACTGCAAATAAAGCTAACATTACTTTGTTTTCGAATATTTGTATGGACACAGGGTTTCATTTCTCTTGCGTAAGTACCTAGGAGTAGAATAGCTGAGTCATAGGGAAGCTTATGTTCAACATTTTAAGTAACTATCACTATTTTCCTAAGTACTAGTACCATTTTACCTTCTCACCTGCAGTACGTGAGAGTTCCAATTGCTCTACATCACTGCAAATAAATTTCCTGCAAAGGCCATAATAGCTGAATGAGGAGAGATGAGGTCGACTATGAACTTTGATAGTTGTGTCTGTTTTATTTAAGCTGACAAATTTCAAGCATAAACTTGTTCAAGATATTCTTTTTCTTTCCCTTTAAAATTGGTAGCATATCTAATACTATCATTGTTCTCATGTTTTACACTGGTATTTGAGTCATTTGTTTTCTCCTCTTTTCCTAACCTTTTGCTAAAGTTTTATCAGTTTTATTGACCTTCTCAACCACATTTAGTTTCATTAATATTTCTCTAACGTTTAGCTGTTTCTATTTCAATATCTTTATTGGTGGCAATGCTTTTCTCTATTAAATCTACTTTATTTGGTATTAATATGGTTCCTCCAGTTTTCTGGATTAGTCATTAGACGGTATGTATTTTTAATCTATTATATTTATCTTATTTTTGTTTATAGAGAAAGGGTGTGTTGTTGGTAGACAGCTTTTTATCCAATTGATAATCCGACTTTTATCTTTGTTACCTTCTTCCTATCTTCATTTAAATTGAGTATATTTTAAATTCTATTTTATCTCATTTGTTGGTATATTGTATATAACTGTTTTGTCATGGTAGGTGTAGCTTTAGTATTTATAGCTCTCAATTTTAACTTAGCACAATCTGTCTTCAAGTCATACCACTTCGCATATATCACAAGAATTTTACTTCCATTTTGTCGTCCATATCTTTGTTCTCTCATTGCTGGATGTTTTACACCTATATATGTTATAAACTCCATAACACATTGTTATTTTCTTTATATTTTCATTTTAAAGTTTTTGAAAGATAAGAAAATTGTTTAACTATGTAGTCACCATTATCAGAATCATTAACCTTATATATAAATAGATTATAATCCAGTATCATTTTCCTTCTTCTTAATGATTTCCTTTAACATTTCTTGTAGTGTATGTCTGATGGTTATGAATTAGTTCAGTGAATGCAAATCAATCACCTTAATTAAGCTAACTAAGCCTTTCTATTTCTGAAAATGTCTTCATTTTCCCTTTGTTTTTGAAATATATATTTTTCTGGGTATAAAAATTTAGGTTGACAGACTTTCTTCCTTCAGTTCTTTATAAAATATTGCTCCCTTTGCTTCTCCCTTGCATTTTTTCAACAAGAAATTTGTAATTCTTATATTTGGTCATCTGTATGTCTTCAAATATATACACATAAGATATTTAATACTGTATATATTTTACATTTAAAATACATTTATATATATACATTATATATACAACATATTTACATGTGATGTACACATTCGTATAGAATATACATTATATATAAACAGTTTATACATTTTATATATTTATACCCTCTCCTATCCTCTGATTTCATGAATATTGGACTGCTCTGAACATACAGAATTCAATTATAATGACTGTTTTCTTGTTTGCAAATTCTAACATCTATATTAGTTCTGTGTCAGTTTTAAATGATTGATCTTTCTCCTTATTGAGTCATGTTTTCTCTCTCCCTTGAGTGCCTACTAGTTTTTGGTTGCCAGATATTGTGAATTCTACTTTTTTAAAATGTGTGGGATATGTTTGTATTTCTGTAAATATTCTTGAGCTTTGTTCAGGAACATAATTTGGTTACTTGCAAACAACTGATCCTTTCGAGAATTTCTTGAAGATCATTTAGTCAAGCCCAGAGCTGTGTTCAGTCTTAGTAATCTATTCAATTCTCCATAAATAATGTGGTTTCAGTCTGGCTGGTGGGAACAGGGACTATCCTAGTCCTGCATGAGCATGGAGCACTGTTTCCCCCCATACCTCCTGGTGTGATTTTCCGCCAGCCTTGTGTAACTTCTCCCCAGGTGTGCTCTGCTCAGTACTCTGCTGCATCCCCAAGATGACCCTCTGCAGATCTCTGGGGTGCACGTGTAGCTTCCTCCTCTCCAGTACTGTGTTCTGCAAACTTTAGCTTCTTCTTTCTCCTCAGACGCTCCTAAACTCTTTCTTTTTAACTTCTAGAGTCTCCCAGGCTCCATTTGGATTATTTCCTTGTCTGCACCATTCTGAAAATGCTCTCAAACCGGTAAATGGGTACCTTATTTATTTTTATTTCCATATCTCCGTTACAGCTGTCTCTCATTGCCTGAAGTCCAGTGCCTTGAAAACCATCGTTTCATATATTTTGTTCATTTTTTACTTGCTTTAGAAGGGAGGATAAATTTGGAAACTTCACTCCAACTTGGCTGGAAGTGAAACACTCATTACATTTTATGGATTTTAGCAGTATTAGTGGAGAAGATTAAAATCTAGCTTTTATATATACATATAGTGGAGAGATTAGACATTTTCCCATCAGGTATGAAAATAAATGAAATTGTTATTGCCTCACATATGCTTTATCAAACTAGATAATTTTCTGCCAGACATCTTTTGTCTCCTATGTTTTTCTTTTCTTTTTGTCTCCTATTTCTATTTTTTCAGGCATCCAGAATTTCTCTGCTACCAGAAGATTGATCATTTGGATTCAAAGAATCTTGTTATTTTGCTCACAAATAAAAAATTCTTCCACTGTTCCTTGAATTTTTATTGTTAGTTTTGTTTTATTTTTATAATCTCACTCTTCAGATAGCACAAACTAAAACCAAATAGTCATTAGGAGGTCACATCTTTTAGCTGCCATAGTATTCCTCAGGTATATTTAATTTCTAATATAATTTTTACCCTTTGTCTAAAAATGAGTGTACTTCTAATGACATTTTTTACATTATAATTAAGCTACTTAAATCATTACCTGTATGCAGCAGCAAAATAACTTTTCCCCAATATTTGTCACTAATTAGTAGTAATTTATGGTATTTAAGTGTTCTGGTACACGGTGTTATTTTTGCTAATTGCATGTCTTCACCTTTAATTTGATCACTGCAAAATATGAAACTGGAAAAAAAATAATACAGCAGGTTTTTAACAGGTTGAGTTCTACATTTTGTTCTGCCTATGTGATTCTACTATTTATAAAAATATGACTCCCTTTAATATGAATTTGTTTTGTTCAAATTTTTAAAAATCTTTGCATTCATAATTATGATATATTTCCAAATATCTAACTGCAAGATACTCTTAATATTTAAACAGTATTAAAGTCCACTTGTGAAAGACAAATTGTGTGACCTGTGTAATGAAATTGATAAATTGAAATAAACTTGGAAATAACCAGCAAAACACTGTTTCATACTTATGCTTTAAAACTTCTCCAATGTATGATTTTTATAATATAATGACTATAATTGAAAAAAAAAATCACACATGAATATAAAATGTTCTCATTTCTAACACTTTTATGATTGAAATTTCCATAAATCTTCCGAGTAATTTAATGCTTTATCTTATTTTAGGATACATGCTATCTTGAAGTATTTGTTTAAATGAGTTGCAACAACTCCAGCTGTATTCTAAGTGTTTATTTGACAAACATTCACTTGATAAAACTAGAATATGAATTAATGCTTCCTGATCTTAGAAAATATTTTGGGTAATTACTGAAAGAAATCAGCAGCCATTCCCATATTTATTGCTTGAAAGTAAATAGAAAGGATTATTTGATTACACTGAGGGGAGAAAGTAGGAGTTAAAGGGAACTGGGAGTTAAAGAGACAACATTCCCCAAAAGAGAATGATCTGTTTTAAAAGAGCAAAATCATGATTTATTACCCTGAAATACAGTGTGTAATTATGAGAATGTGTGGCTATGAATGGGGCCTCTGTAATTTATTTTTCTAATGTTTGATTTCATGTTCTTCAAATTTCCTTTCAGCTTGAAATGATCACCAGCTAAACTTACTGAATGTTTACTATGTGTAAGGTATAACACTAACCACTTAAACACTCTACTAACTCAATCCTTACAATCCTATGAGTTAGAAATCAAGTCTGTTTATAGAATCATAAAAAGAGTAAGTAATTTGCCCTTTATATAAGTTAACAAGAATGTTAAGTTATAAAGCTAAGGTTTGATTCCCAATAGGCCTTAATCTGCTTGTAACTGCTATATGATTCTGAACTCATGATTCATCTCTAAAGCCTGAAATACTAGATTATGATATTAGGAAAAAACTTCATGGTGTGCAACCAATCAAAAAATTTCCAGATTCTTTTTAATCTGTAAAAAAAAAAGAAAGAAAGAAAGAAAAAAATAAAAGACAGAAAGATGGAAGGAAGGAAGGAAGGAAGGGAGGGAGGGTGGGAGGGAGGAAAGGAAGACCAATGGAATAAGGAAGCAAACAAAATGAGTGAACTTTTTTTTCATACTAAAAATTTGCCATTATCTAGGGTATTGGAAATGTTAATAAGCTCTGTGTTTTTTTAACAGAAATAGTTTACTGATGTCATTTTCAAGTTTTCTTCATTGTTCCAATAAAAGTCAATGAACAAGGAGAATCTTATAGATGATTTTCTATTTGTTCTGTTTTTATATTTTATTCCTTTTTGTTTTATTATGAAATTATTAAAATTATTGCAAAAATGCAAATCATATGAAAGACTGAAAAGTGAAAATGTAAAAGTCCTTTCCCTTTACTTCTCACAGTTTGCCCCACTAACATTTCTTAGTTTTTCTTGAATCTTTCAAATTAGAAAATAGCTGAAACCAAACAGCTTTGGTTCTATTAATTGGTGCAGGTGTCTCCTTCCCAGAACCATGACAAATCCTTTGCTATGGAAAGGTAAGGACACAATGATTGAAATGTCTCTTACACTTTCTTTTCCAAGTGTAGTCGTGAATAGGAAAAAGTTGAAAATATTTCCTGTATTCTTAAGTCTATCACTTTATTGTTTTGTTTTGTTTTATCACCCAGCATCAGTTACTTTCAAGCCACATTGTTTAGGCATGAGAGACCCCTTCCTCAGCCTCAAGACTGGCGTGGCCCATGCCACCCACCGTGGTGATTAGCTCATTATGAACACCTGAATTACCTCTGACCAGTGGGGTCAGGTCCAGGGCTTCTGTGTGACCAGCCATACCAGGGTGATTACCAGGATAACTTAAGGCACAGCACATATTCGGATTTAAGGAATGGTTTACCACTCTGCCTGATTTGTAACTATTCCCAACATGCTACCTCTTGCATAGCTTGTCTTTAGCATCTCAACTTTTGTCTCGGGCTTCTGTATCCAAATGCCCAACCCCCTGGGTAGTAATTTGCCTGAGATGTATTAACAACACTATATCTCTAAGTTAATGTTTTTGACATGAACTGAAATTGCACTTTATAACTTTCTCACAGAATCCCATATTGAGACATATTTGAAAAATTTTGACACATACGGGAAAAACACAAAGAGTAATTGATATAATTTAAGAAATAATAGTGGATAAAGACCTACCTTTTACAATAAATATACACCAAGTATCTAAAGTGAAATTGGAGTATAGATAGCTATGAACTGTGACAGATAAATATATTGAAATTTTACTCAAATTCATAGTAACAGTAATATTTGTTCCATTTCCTAGACAGACAAATTAAAGAACAAAAATTTACTGACCATGGTGGCTAGCAGTAGAGACATAAACCAAACTCAAATATGCAGTACTAAAAAAATACAAGGAAAAAAACAAGATATTATCATAATTTCTACACAGTCTTCCTTTTAACCATTAAATATGCATTTTATAGGAGTGATTTCAAAAACTTGTGAGTCATTTTCAAATTCTAAAACCACAGTGCGTCCCATCAAATGACAGAGACATTTACATTCAAGGTAGCTGAGAGGTTTTCTTTTCCCTTTTTTTTTTTTCTTTTTTGCACCATGGCCTTATGCCTGAGCTTCTATTATTTCTGTTCCAGAAGAATGCAATAAATATGTCTAGAGACAAGGGACAAAGTTAATAAAAGGCTGTCCTTTCTTTTGCCTAAGACCCTGGTTTAAAATGAGCTCTTTTCCCTGAACACTATATATTAATTGGATGGCTTCAGCTTCAGCCACAGACAAAAGCAGTCCAGATATGATTATTTGCAATATAATTCGTCTTGATATGATGAGCAGTCACAGAGCATAGATATTAAAAAGTAAAGTTCTTCCATAAGAAAAAGATCCTAGAATGCAACATGTTATTAGGTCAGATAAGGGGCCACCATTAATAAAATTTCTTACATTGTGTATATCCCTCTCAAAGATTCATGAATATTTTGTAATCATAGAGCCTTCAAAACTATTTTACTCTAACTGGTTCAATTTTTTAAAAAATGATTGTTTCAGTAAGTGCTTTCCGTTTGTTTCTACAATGTATTCAGGATCATCCATTATGATTTCTATGACATACGGATACTGTGTACAGGGTGATCCATGTTTAGTAGATAGCAGACTCTGGAGGTGTTTCCCCATTTTTATTTAAAAAAGTAATGCAACTTTTCTATCTTTTTTGCGTAGTATGTAAAACATAAGCATCTATCTACTTTTTCTTATATCATGAAGGTGGTGTTTTCAGGCCCTTTGATTAAAAAACTAAAAATACGTCCACATCTAAATTAAACAAGTTTCAAGTCTTCAATCCTAGACACTTTCTGAATCCAAACTTCATACTGATCCAAAGGACTGGAAACGGCTAAGCATGCAGAATACCTTACCGGTGCTGATGGTGGGGGTTTATTTTAATCTTCTACATAACTAGGTTGACAGCCAGGGTATCGTGTGGATAACCACTGATAATCAGGTATAGCAACACAATTCCTCCTCCCATTACCTCCTCGCCCATTTAAAAAATTTGAGAGCCAAACACATAGGTGTCTGTTCTCCACTGGGGGTGAGTTTGCTTCCCAGGGAGTATTTGGCAATATCTGGAAACGTTTTTAATTATCACGATTAGGTAGGGTGTGCTGATGGGTAGAGGTCGGAGATGCTGCTAAGCATCCTACAATGCTCAGAACAGCTCCCAGCAAGGAATTATCTGACCCAAATTGTCGGTAGTGCTAAGGTTGAGAGATCCTGATGCAGGTGGAAAAAAAGTAAAAGAGATGGTATAGATTATTTCCTATTACTAAACTCTATTTTCCAAGCCTAAAATAATTGTTTATTTAGCTGTCTATTCGTCTCAATGAAAATAGCTTTAATTATAAATATTCACTCATGCATTCAGACATTTGTGCATTCATTCATGGCCTCATTCTAAAAGAAAAAAGAAAAAATGTAGAGAAGCTTTTAAAACCCCAATTCAAATAAATACTTGACATACTTCAGATATTAAAGACAAATAAATCAGAGCAGAAGTCTGAAGCCAGATGAAAGCATATAAATGTACACATGAGGTTTGAGAAAAAGGCAGTTGTCTGATCACTGTGCATTACGCCTTGGACTTTATGCTAAGGCCAGAGGGCAATCTCTGAAAGAATTTAAGCTAGACCATGGGCTTAACAAACAGAAGGATGACTCACATGGGAGTGGAAGAGTTTATATAAGGCAATGCACAGAGACAGAATCCAAACAGGAGGAGGGTGTAATGCTCCAGGGAAAGGAATTCGATGGTTTGGCACAGAATATTTTGTCCATGACATGGAGAAATGAGCTGACTGCAAAGATGGCTAGGAAGTAGAACATGATACAACTATGTCACTGAGGAGCTACGATGCTGTTTGGATGAGGACCAGCAAGGGTTATGACAGTATTTGTTTTGGCTTAAACAATGAGGAAATGCTGGTATCTTACGAGGTCAAACATAGCAGAGAGTGTGTTGGGAGGCAGGTGGAATGATGATAATCTGAGTTTTTGATATCTGAAACTCAAACAACTGTGTGACACCTATGAAAATGTACTTACACAGTTGGTTATGTGAGATCAAAAATTCTGGGTTGAAATCTGAATAAAAAATAGAGTATTCTTCAAGAAAAACTGAGGTGTTAGAAATCTGGTCTGGCCAAAATTCATTGGTACCCAGGAGTTACAGAAGAGGAAGGCATCAGCAAAATGTTTGATCAGAGACAATGAACTTGCCAGGTATAAACAGGGTATAAGGCAGTTCCTCAAAAAATGTTGAAGAAAAAAAAAGTGTTTGAAACAGGTGCAAATTCTGACCTGATATTGAGAAAATAAAATGTAATTTTAAAATTTTTAAAATTTAAAAAATTTTAAAACTTTATGTAGTGCTTTAAAATTTGCAAGGTGCTTTCATGGCAATTACCTTATTTAATTCATAGGACCTGAGTAGGGGAGGACAGAAATTACTGTTGTTTCCATTCTGTAGATATGGGTACTGAGACAATGAGAAGTTAATTTGTATTTCTCAGTATCATGCAGACTGTAAGTGCCATCATGAATTTTGAGCCAAGTTTTCTCATCCTAAGCTCTGTGCATTTTTCAACATACACGTACATGTGC
>NW_011888794.1:11957787-11961795 GCF_000151845.1 Pteropus vampyrus
CTGTTCGGGGTAACTACTGCTTTTTACTTCTCTTTCTCCCTAGCCTACCTTTTAAAATTACCAAAAAAGGACGGACGGACGGACGGACGGACCGACGGAAGGAAGGAAGGAAGGAAGGAAGGAAGGAAGGAAGGAAGGAAGGAAGGAAGGAAGGAAGGAATTGTTCTAGCTTTGTTACTTTGTTATTTCGTTTTGTGTTGGTGCAAACTAGAATTTAAACATGCAGTCGTCTTTTATGACACTTTTTCTGTCAGCACGTTTCTCAGAATGGAGCTTCACTGATGCAAGTGAATCTGTTTGCCGAAGCGACTCTTGAGGGAAGACACAAATCCTTCGACAGGATTGCAGCGCGGCTCCAGCAACAAGCACCCAGCCCTCCTTACCCGGCCTAACCCTGCTCATACATTCCGGAACCGAACCCCAATCTTCCTGCCCGCACCGCGTTCCCCTGGTGCTTTCAGCAAGCCTTGTTAACAGTTTCATCGTAACAGGCTCAGCAGGTTCAACATTTGATTATCTTTCCCTGAGGTTCACGGTCAAGTCTTCTTCCTTCGTTATGCACTGACAGGGACGCTGTGCTCAGGCTCTGGGGGTGCGTAGCTTCACATAGGAACGTGCAGAAAATGCAGAATCGACAATCTGGATAAATCTCGCATTCAAGGAATTTAATTGTATTATTGAGATTCAGGGCTGTGCCCCTGAGACATCGATCTGGTATTGTCAGTTTCAATCCTGGGAGCTCTGGCAGCATGATGATGTGTTCATGGAATTTGCAATTGAGATAATGAGGAATCAAAGCCGGCGACAGGATCACTGACAGAAAACAGGGGAACCGACTCGAATCAATACGGACCGGCCCTACAGAGCCCGCCTGGCAGCCTGCAGTCTTGGCAAAGCTCCTCAGCTTCCAATTTAAGAACAGGCTCAGGACTTAGGAGAGGGGCGCAGTTGGATGTGCAGACCAGGGTGACGCTTCAGCTTTCCAAGGCTCAGAGTGTTTGCTCATAAGCTTTTATTGCCAAAGGCAAGGCTCTCCGGCTTCCGCAGCCAAATAAAACAAAGGGGGATTAGAACAAAACAGTGGAATACAAAACATGTGGGGGGAGGAAAAAGACTGAGACAAATGGTTGTTTTTTGCTCTGCAAAAAGTTAGATGCACTCTGCTCTGTTGGGGAGATTCTTAAACAATTTAAAAGGAGGCAAAGGCCAGCATCACTATAAGGACACCATTTGAATCATAAAATGGGATATTTCTCAACTTTTGTTTACTTCAGTGCTGAATAAGAGAAGGTAATTTTCATTTTACTGTTATGAAAGCCAGTTTTCCTAGGCTAAACCAAAAGAAAGGATGGTCCTATATCTGTCCCTTCATTCAGTCCCCCAATCTCCCTGTCAGGCTGCAGATGTCCTGGGAAGAATCAGCTCTAATCGCAGAAAGAGGAAAGGAATCAGCGAGAATAGACATTTCTATTGCACATCTTGTTGCTGGTCACTTATACTAGCGGGGTAATTATTAAATTACTTGGAAGTTCCTCACCCCAACAAAACACAGGTGGGGTGTATCTCTGCAGAAAGGTCTGATTTAGGTACACTGTCCTGGCATAATTATAAAAAGCATTCCCTTTTATTCTCAGAATACCTTAGTTTGGATAATACATATATGATTATATATGGTCACCCTGAAAACCTAACAGATTTACGAGTTCAAAAGGAGATGGATTTTCTTGTTATCAGACAGCATTTACTGTACCATATGATGACATAAATGTTGCTCAGTGACTAGTTTGGAAAAAATATAAATGTCACTGTTAGGTAACTAGTCAGACCTGAGCGATGGGAACAAAGGAACAGAGACCGAGCCCAGAGGCCTCCCAAAGAACACCCCACTGGCAGTTAGAGGATCCTTCCTGCATCTCCAGAGACAAAGGACAGGAGGGCCATAATCTATAGCTGGCTTAATCTGGCCACAGGTGCCTAAGCAGAAGGTACTACCCTAACCTGCCCACAACCTCAGCATCATTACACCATCATTTTAATACCATGTTTATGCCCGGAAGTTCATGAATCTGATTATAACAGACTGAATTCTGGGTAAGCGCATACACACTAGACTAAGAATTATATAGCGGCCAAGCGTCAATCAAAATGACCTCATGTGCCAGTCACCTAGGACCATCTTCGGAACCCCCTAACACAATGGCAGACCTCCCTCCCCCCGGGGTTACAGCTCTCCCTCTCCCCTGGCTGTAACCCGCTCCCCACCAGGGCGCTGTCCTCTTTTCCATATGGACGGCCCATTAGGAGTGACCAGTCTTCTACCTCACAATGTGCCTTTAATAAGCAACACCTCTTCCGTCACTGAGTGGAAATTCCTGTCTTCATCAGTGACAAGGACCGAGACCTGCATGTTACCCAAACTCCGATGGCCACAAGCTAACATGACTTCTCCGTTCCCTCTGAAGTTAGAGAATAAACGCTCTCTTAAAGACTTTGAGAAAGAATTGTTTTGCTCAGCTGGATTTTAGCAGTACCTAAATGATTCCTTAGATGTCTTCTGTGCTTAGAAGGTACAAGAATACACCAGTGAAAGACCGGTGCATTTCATCACTGCCTGAAAACTGCTGGGCTGCTCATGGCTTTCAGGGTCAACTTCCCGAACTGTATTCTCACGACAATAAAAACGCCGTATTTTGTGATTAAATACCAAGAAGAGCAGTCAAATAGAAACATCAGTTTAAATTGTTCAGTACTAGCCTTTCAGATAAGTAAGTGCTGAGGTGTGTTTTATTCTTCGAGATGAAAAACAAAAAAAAACAAAAACCAAAAAACAAATGAATTTAAAAAACCCTCTAAAATGTCTAAAATGTATGGAAACTTCCCAGATCTGATGATCAGAGCAGCATGAATAGTTCAAAGCTGTCTAAATTATTGGAAAGGAATTGTTACTGATTCCAGGAAATTTTACTGATACCCAGCTGGCACTCCCATCCTTAAATTGATCTTATATCAGTTTGACATTGTCACTTACTTTTTTTTTTTTCATATTAAGATGAGTAAAAACTGTGAGAGATTGATTCTATTGGTACATGACAAAAGTGCCCTTGTATAAAGTTGGCCATTCAATGAAGGCTAACACATATTTATCTCAAATGTTTCTTGAACATATAAAACTATTTGCGGAGTTCTAATAAATGTCCTCGGGGGCTTTTTAAAAGCAATGTTCTCTCATTCTAGCACCTTTCACTGCATCGCTCTCCTGGAATCAGATTCAACTCACTCTCACAATCGCTTCTACTAACTTCTCTTCTCTAGAGAAACATCACCTTTTATAAAACTTCAAAATATTGCTACCAGACAACATTAAGACTAATTTTCCCTTTAAAATCTACTAAATAAAGATTCACCGTATCGTCCTTTCCATCTTAAAACAATTAAATTTCATTCTTCTTAAGCAGAAAAATTGAAGTATTTTGAAATTTGGTGACTTTAGCATGCTTATTGATCTCTTAATTAGACAAAAAGAAAGTTAATTGTCCTTTGAATTGAGAGAAAAAAAAGGACACTAAAATTTAATCCAGTGTCGGCATTAACTCATTCATTTACTCATAAATAATTGCTCATTTTTCGCTAACTGCTAGAGCCTTAGGAACACATCGAGGAATGGCAGGAATAAAACAGAGATAGATTATCCCTGCTCTTATTTGGGAGGAAAAAAATATAGGTAGATAAAAGGCGAAATGACTAATTTCTACGTTCTCACTCCCTGCTCTGCCATTCTGCACTTAAAGACCTCCTTATTTGTTATATATTTTTTTTCTGGCAGCTTCTACTGAATATAACTCCCTCCCTTACCGTCTCTCCATCCCGCTCCTCCGCAAAAAAGCACAGATGCAATGCAATGTTTATCGGCAATAGGTAAATTTTTTCTTGGAAAACCTCACCTCTTGTTTTGCTTTTAAGTATTTTTTAATTCCCTATCAATCATTGTTCAATATTCATTCCACTACG